>NC_134270.1:2819765-3002265 GCF_031893055.1 Leptodactylus fuscus | reverse complement strand
TATCTATCTATCTATCTATCTATCTATCTATCTATCTATCTATCTATCTATCTCCTATCTA
Organism: Leptodactylus fuscus; assembly: GCF_031893055.1. NCBI lineage: Eukaryota > Metazoa > Chordata > Amphibia > Anura > Leptodactylidae > Leptodactylus > Leptodactylus fuscus. The sequence goes on along the minus strand of NC_134270.1, from coordinate 3,002,204 downwards.
TCTATCTATCTATCTATCTCTATCTATCTATCTCCTATCTATCTATCTATCTCCTATCTATCTATCTATCTATCTATCTATCTATCTATCTATCTATCTCCTATCTATCTATCTATCTATCTATCTATCTATCTATCTATCTCCTATCTATCTATCTATCTATCTATCTATCTATCTCCTATCTATCTATCTATCTCCTATCTATCTATCTATCTATCTATCTATCTATCTATCTATCTATCTATCTATCTATCTATCTATCTCCTATCTATCTATCTATCTATCTATCTATCTCCTATCTATCTATCTCCTATCTATCATCTCCTATCTATCTATCTCCTATCTATCTATCTCCTATCTATCTATCTCCTATCTATCTATCTATCTCTATCTATCTATCTATCTCCTATCTATCTATCTATCTCCTATCTATCTATCTATCTATCTATCTATCTATCTATCTATCTATCTATCTATCTATCTATCTCTATCTATCTATCTATCTATCTCCTATCTATCTATCTATCTATCTATCTATCTATCTATCCTATCTATCTCTATCTATCTATCTATCTATCTCCTATCTATCTATCTATCTATCTATCTATCTCTAATCTATCTATCTATCTATCTATCTATCTATCTATCTATCTATCTATCTATCTATCTATCTCCTATCTATCTATCTATCTATCTATCTATCTCCTATCTATCTATCTCCTATCTATCTATCTATCTATCTATCTCCTATCTATCTATCTATCTATCTATCTCCTATCTATCTATCTATCTATCTATCTATCTATCTATCTATCTCCTATCTATCTATCTATCTATCTATCTATCTCTATCTATCTATCTCCTATCTATCTATCTATCTCCTATCTATCTATCTATCTATCTATCTATCTATCTATCTATCTATCCTATCTATCTATCTATCTATCTATCTATCTATCTATCTATCTCCTATCTATCTATCTATCTATCTCCTATCTATCTATCTATCTATCTATCTCCTATCTATCTATCTATCTCCTATCTATCTATCTATCTATCTATCTATCTATCTATCTCCTATCTATCTATCTCCTATCTATCTATCTCCTATCTATCTCCTATCTATCTATCTATCTATCTATCTCCTATCTATCTATCTATCTATCTCTATCTATCTATCTATCTATCTATCTATCTATCTATCTATCTCCTATCTATCTATCTATCTATCTATCTCCTATCTATCTATCTATCTATCTATCTATCTGCTATCTATCTATCTATCTATCTATCTCCTATCTATCTATCTCCTATCTATCTATCTCCTATCTATCTCCTATCTATCTATCTATCTATCTATCTCCTATCTATCTATCTATCTCCTATCTATCTATCTATCTATCTATCTATCTATCTATCTCCTATCTATATCTATCTATCTATCTATCTATCTATCTATCTCCTATCTATCTATCTATCTCCTATCTATCTATCTATCTATCTATCTATCTATCTATCTATCTCCTATCTATCTATCTATCTATCTCCTATCTATCTATCTATCTATCTATCTCCTATCTATCTATCTATCTATCTGCTATCTATCTATCTATCTATCTATCTATCTCCTATCTATCTATCTATCTCCTATCTATCTATCTCCTATCTATCTATCTCCTATCTATCTATCTATCTATCTATCTATCTATCTATCTATCTATCTATCTATCTCCTATCTATCTATCTATCTATCTATCTATCTATCTCCTATCTATTATCTATCTATCTATCTCCTATCTATCTATCTATCTATCTATCTATCTATCTATCTCCTATCTATCTATCTCCTATCTATCTATCTATCTATCTATCTATCTATCTATCTATCTATCTATCTATCTATCTATCTCCTATCTATCTATCTATCTCCTATCTATCTCCTATCTATCTATCTATCTATCTATCTATCTCCTATCTATCTATCTATCTATCTATCTCCTATCTATCTATCTATCTATCTATCTATCTATCTCCTATTATCTATCTATCTCATATCTATCTATCTATCTATCTATCTATCTATCTATCTATCTATCTATCTCCTATCTATCTATCTATCTATCTATCTCCTATCTATCTATCTATCTATCTATCTATCTATCTATCTCCTATCTATCTATCTATCTATCTATCTATCTCCTATCTATCTATCTCCTATCTATCTCATATCTATCTATCTATCTATCTATCTATCTATCTATCTATCTATCTATCTATCTCCTATCTATCTATCTATCTCCTATCTATCTATCTATCTATCTATCTATCTATCTATCTCCTATCTATCTATCTATCTATCTATCTATCTATCTCCTATCTATCTATCTATCTATCTATCTATCTATCTATCTATCTATCGATCTATCGATCTATCTCCTATCTATTATCTATCTATCTCCTATCTATCTATCTATCTATCTATCTATCTATCTATCTATCTATCTATCTCCTATCTATTATCTATCTATCTCCTATCTATCTATCTATCTATCTATCTATCTATCTCCTATCTATCTATCTATCTCCTATCTATCTATCTATCTATCTATCTCCTATCTATTATCTATCTATCTCCTATCTATCTATCTATCTATCTATCTATCTATCTATCTATCTATCTCCTATCTATCTATCTCATATCTATCTATCTATCTATCTATCTATCTATCTATCTCCTATCTATTATCTATCTATCTCCTATCTATCTATCTATCTATCTATCTATCTATCTATCTATCTCCTATCTATCTATCTATCTATCTATCTATCTATCTATCTATCTCCTATCTATTATCTATCTATCTCCTATCTATCTATCTATCTATCTATCTATCTATCTCCTATCTATCTATCTCATATCTATCTATCTATCTATCTATCTCCTATCTATCTATCTATCTATCTATCTATCTATCTCCTATCTATCTATCTATCTATCTATCGATCTATCTCCTATCTATTATCTATCTATCTCCTATCTATCTATCTATCTATCTATCTATCTCCTATCTATTATCTATCTATCTCCTATCTATCTATCTATCTATCTATCTATCTATCTATCTATCTATCTATCTATCTCCTATCTATCTATCTATCTCCTATCTATCTATCTATCTATCTATCTATCTCCTATCTATTATCTATCTATCTCCTATCTATCTATCTATCTATCTATCTATCTCCTATCTATCTATCTCATATCTATCTATCTATCTATCTATCTATCTATCTATCTATCTCCTATCTATTATCTATCTATCTCCTATCTATCTATCTATCTATCTATCTATCTATCTATCTATCTCCTATCTATCTATCTATCTATCTATCTATCTCCTATCTATCTATCTATCTATCTATCTATCTATCTCCTATCTATTATCTATCTATCTCCTATCTATCTATCTATCTATCTATCTATCTATCTATCTATCTATCTCCTATCTATCTATCTATCTATCTATCTATCTATCTATCTATCTCTTATCTATCTCCTATCTATCTATCTCCTATCTATCTATCTATCTATCTATCTATCTATCTATCTATCTATCTATCTATCTATCTCTTATCTATCTCCTATCTATCTACCCCCTATCACATGTTCATCCCTCTGGTTGGTTTCAATGTTCTTATTATATTCTGAGCACTCCTGAGACCCCCGAGTATAATATGGTAGAGATGAGGAAACATAACAAGCACTTATACACCCCTTGCCTCACTCTTCCTGGGCATACTTGTGTTGTTCGGCTATTCTCAGCTTACTCTTCAGGTATTTGGATGATTGGGCCTCAGATGTCCCGTGGGGCGCGCTGGCATTAACGCTGTGACCCCCAGGTTGCAGAAATGGCCAGAAGTTGATGCTGGACCAGTGGACGCCCTGGAGAGGTGAGTATAAATATCTGTTATTCTTACTCACCTCCCCTGGACGGCACATGATACTGGGCCTCTTTCTGATAGAGATGTGACCAGGCCCCAGACGTGACTGTGCCCACCATGGCATCCAACACTGGGTGCAGACCTCAGACCACCATTCTAAATTAATACAGACCTCGGGCCAGACCCCTAAATTAAATGAGATCCAAACCAGACCTGAGTCACTGATAGTTCAATATACTACAGAGTCACTGAAAACTGGGGTCATGCAAACATTGTGGACTGAAGCCAAGGCCCTTATCATAGACCTCCAAAATGGCAAGTCATGCAGTGGTGATGGGGCACATGATTGGGCAGTTTCTACTTCCTTATTTCCCCTATGAGGCATGGGAAGGGAGCGGGGGTGCCCTGGATGATATGTGTGGGGTAAGGTTGCCCCTATTTTTAGTCTATCCTAGTGCCCGCTGCATCCTTTGTACGCCACTCCAGTGTGACAAATCCATGTAGGTGGTCCGGGCCTTATAGGACTTTAATCTGTATCCATCAGCCAGTAATGGGTTAATAGGACTAATGACAGCAGTGTGCGACTTGTCATGTGACCAGGTGACACATTATACAACATTTGCATAAATTACAATCGTATAAATGATTCATTATAATGTTAATGGCGAGGCGTCCGCACACACAATGGTCGCCTTTGTAACACAGCACAATAATAATGAAGGTGAGGACGTCCAGATCTCACCCCAAATGTCCTCAGGACTTAGAATCAGAGTAATTATCACTAATTTCTCTAATTATTATTTGTTTCGATTAACATGAAGTGATAATTATAAAGAAATTAAGAGACATTCATCCTAAACACACCAAGCAAGGAAAGCATAGGGTGATGGGGGATGTGTAGGTGACACTGTTATGGGGGATCTGTAGGTGACACTGTTATGGGGGATCTGTAGATGACACTGTTATGGGGGATCTGTAGGTGACACTGTTATGGGGATCTGTAGATGACACTGTTATGGGGATCTGTAGATGACACTGTTATGGGGGATCTGTAGATGACACTGTTATGGGGGATCTGTAGGTGACACTGTTATGGAGGATCTGTAGATGACACTGTTATGGGGGATCTGTAGATGACACTGTTATGGGGGATCTGTAGGTGACACTGTTATGGGTATCTGTACATGACACTGTTATGGGGGGATCTGTAGGTGACACTATTATGGAGGATCTGTAGATGACACTGTTATGGGGGATCTGTAGGTGACACTGTTATGGGGGATCTGTAGATGACACTGTTATGGGGGATCTGTAGATGACACTGTTATGGGGGATCTGTAGATGATACTGTTATAGGGGATCTGTAGATGACACTGTTATGGGGGATCTGTAGATGACACTGTTATGGGGGATCTGTAGGTGACACTGTTATGGGGGATCTGTAGGTGACACTATTATGGAGGATCTGTAGATGACACTGTTATGGGGGATCTGTAGATGACACTGTTATGGGGGATCTGTAGATGACACTGTTATGGGGGATCTGTAGATGACACTGTTATGGGGGATCTGTAGATGACACTGTTATGGGGGATCTGTAAGTGACACTGTTATGGGGGATCTGTAGATGACAGTGTTATGGGGGATCTGTAGGTGACACTGTTATGGGGGATCTGTAGATGACACTGTTATGGGGGATGTGTAGGTGACACTGTTATGGGGGATCTGTACATGACACTGTTATGGGGGATCTGTAGATGACACTGTTATGGGGGATCTGTAGATGACTCTGTTATGGGGGATCTGTAGGTGACACTGTTATGGGGGATCTGTAGGTGACACTATTATGGGGGATCTGTAGATGACACTGTTATGGGGATCTGTAGATGACACTGTTATGGGGGATCTGTAGATGACACTGTTATGGGGGATCTGTAAGTGACACTGTTATGGGGGATCTGTAGATGACACTGTTATGGGGGATCTGTAGATGACACTGTTATGGGGGATCTGTAGATGACACTGTTATGGGGGATCTGTAGGTGACACTGTTATGGGTATCTGTAGATGATACGGTTATGGGGGATCTGTAGATGACACTGTTATGGGGGATCTGTAGATGACACTGTTATGGGGGATCTGTAGATGATACTGTTATGGGGGATCTGTAGATGACACTGTTATGGGGGATCTGTAGGTGACACTGTTATGGGTATCTGTAGATGATACGGTTATGGGGGATCTGTAGATGACACTGTTATGGGGGATCTGTAGATGACACTGTTATGGGGGATCTGTAGATGACACTGTTATGGGGGATCTGTAGATGACACTGTTATGGGGGATCTGTAGATGACACTGTTATGGGGGATCTGTAGATGACACTGTTATGGGGGATCTGTAGATGACACTGTTATGGGGGATCTGTAGATGAAACACTATTATGGGGGATCTGTGGCTGGCACACTGTTGTGGGGGATCTGTGGCTGGCACACTGTTGTGGGGGGTTATGGTATGTGTTGTTGACTTTCTGGATTATTAGGACCAGTAACAAGCCCCAGATGCCTCTCACTACAGTCTTGCAGTCTCAGCAGACACTAATATGTATCGGTGACACATTAGCAGCATTTCAGTATTACGGAAATTTGGCAGTGGGGTGAGAACACAGTGACGGGTGGGCACGAGGCGAGGAGCTCCTTGGTCAGGATTACGTAACAGGTACTTGGCTCTGCTACATCAGTACACATTATTACATTAGTTACTATGTGACATACACCTGCCTTCAGCCCCACCACTGGCCTGTACCCAGCTTTCCTGTAGCCATGCAGGTCCTCAGGTGCTGAGTATACTGAATAACTGAAGACAATCCATTATACACATGCGGAGACCTGATAACTCATGCAGCTGGCACTAATGCTTTTTAATGTAAAGTGATGTGTGCTTATAGTGCATGAGAGTAGAGCTATATTCAGACCAGGCCTCTTCCAGTTTTGTCCTCCAAGGGGACACGGCGCTATTTTGCAGCCGTGTGAACCCCGGCCAAAGAGTGCATGAGAAGGATTTTGGAAGATGTGGGCAGAAAACATAGAAATGGGTCATGTGAAACAATCCTGCAGCCTTCTTAAAGTGTGGGATAACTAGTTTATCCACAGACTACCAGGGACCACATGCTGACTGCTCCACCTATGACCACACACATCATACCCTAAATCGTCACGTGACCCTCAGTTACAAGATGCTGGCTCTACGACTTACTAGAACTGTTACCACTGACCAATAGGGACTAGAGACAACTGTGCCCTGACCACCAGGGACTAGAGCTAACTGTGCCACTGACTACCAGGGACTAGAGATAACTGTGCCACTGACCACCAAGGACTACAGACAACTGTGCCACTGACCATCAGGAACTTGAGCTAACTGTGCCACTGACCACCAGGGACTAGAGCTAACTGTGCCACTGACCACCAGGGACTAGAGCTAACTGTGCCACTGACCATCAGGAACTAGAGCTAACTGTGCCACTGACCACCAGGGACTAGAGACAACTGTGCCCTGACCACCAGGGACTAGAGCTAACTGTGCCACTGACTACCAGGGACTAGAGATAACTGTACCACTGACCACCAAGGACTACAGACAACTGTGCCACTGACCATCAGGAACTAGAGCTAACTGTGCCACTGACCATCAGGAACTTGAGCTAACTGTGCCACTGACCACCAGGGACTAGAGCTAACTGTGCCACTGACCATCAGGAACTAGAGCTAACTGTGCCACTGACCACCAGGGACTAGAGATAACTGTGCCACTGACCACCAGGGACTAGAGATAACTGTGCCACTGACCACCAGGGACTAGAGCTAACTGTGCCACTGACCATCAGGAACTAGAGCTAACTGTGCCACTGACCACCAGGGACTAGAGATAACTGTGCCACTGACCATCAGGAACTAGAGCTAACTGTGCCACTGACCACCAGGGACTAGAGATAACTGTGCCACTGACCACCAGGGACTAGAGATAACTGTGCCACTGACCATCAGGGACTACAGACAACTGTGCCACTGACCATCAGGGACTAGAGATAACTGTGCCACTGACCACCAGGGACTAGAGATAACTGTGCCACTGACCACCAGGGACTAGAGATAACTGTACCACTGACCATCAGGGACTAGAGAAAACTGTGCCACTGACCACCAGGCACTAGAGATAACTGTGCCACTGACCATCAGGAACTAGAGCTAACTGTGCCACTGACCATCAGGAACTAGAGCTAACTGTGCCACTGACCATCCGGCACTAGAGATAACTGTGCCACTGACCACCAGGGACTACAGACAACTGTGCCACTGACCATCAGGGACTAGAGGTAACTGTGCCACTGACCACCAGGGACTACAGACAACTGTGCCACTGACCATCAGGAACTTGAGCTAACTGTGCCACTGACCACCAGGGACTAGAGATAACTGTGCCACTGACCATCAGGGACTACAGACAACTGTGCCACTGACCATCAGGGACTAGAGATAACTGTGCCACTGACCACCAGGGACTAGAGATAACTGTGCCACTGACCATCAGGAACTAGAGCTAACTGTGCCACTGACCATCAGGAACTAGAGCTAACTGTGCCACTGACCACCAGGGACTAGAGATAACTGTGCCACTGACCACCAGGGACTACAGACAACTGTGCCACTGACCATCAGGGACTAGAGGTAACTGTGCCACTGACCACCAGGGACTAGAGATAACTGTGCCACTGACCACCAGGGACTAGAGATAACTGTGCCACTGACCACCAGGGACTACAGACAACTGTGCCACTGACCATCAGGGACTAGAGGTAACTGTGCCACTGACCACCAGGGACTAGAGATAACTGTGCCACTGACCACCAGGGACTAGAGATAACTGTGCCACTGACCACCAAGAACTAGAGATAACTGTGCCACTGACCACCAGGGACTAGACATAACTGTGCCACTGACCATCAGGGACTAGAGGTAACTGTGCCACTGACCATCAGAGACTAGAAGTAACTGTGCCACTGACCACCAGGCACTAGAGATAACTGTGCCACTGACCACCAGGGACTAGAGGTAACTGTGCCACTGACCACCAGGGACTAGAGATAACTGTGCCACTGACCACCAGGGACTAGAGATAACTGTGCCACTGACCACCAGGCACTAGAGATAACTGTGCCACTGACCACCAGGGACTAGAGATAACTGTTCCACTGACCACCAGGGACTAGAGATAACTGTGCCACTGACCACCAGGCACTAGAGATAACTGTGCCACTGACCACCAGGGACTAGAGATAACTGTGCCACTGACCACCAGGCACTAGAGATAACTGTGCCACTGACCACCAGGGACTAGAGATAACTGTACCACTGACCACCAGGGACTAGAGAAAACTGTGCCACTGACCACCAGGGACTAGAGATAACTGTGCCAATGACCACCAGGGACTAGAGATAACTGTACCACTGACCGTCAGGGACTAGAGAAAACTGTGCCACTGACCACCAGGGACTAGAGATAACTGTGCCACTGACCACCAGGGACTAGAGATAACTGTGCCACTGACCACCAGGGACTAGAGATAACTGTACTACTGACCATCAGGGACTAGAGAAAACTGTGCCACTGACCACAAGGGACTAGAGATAACTGTGCCACTGACCATCAGGGACTAGAGATATCTGTGCCACTGACCATCAGGGACTAGAGATATCTGTGCCACTGACCATCAGGGACTAGAGATATCTGTGCCACTAACCATCAGGGACTAGAGATATCTGTGCCACTAACCATCAGGGACTAGAGATATCTGTGCCACTGACCATCAGGGACTAGAGATATCTGTGCCACTGACCATCAGGGACTAGAGATATCTGTGCCACTAACCATCAGGGACTAGAGATATCTGTGCCACTGACCATCAGGGACTAGAGATATCTGTGCCACTGACCATCAGGGACTAGAGATATCTGTGCCACTGACCATCAGGGACTAGAGATATCTGTGCCACTGACCATCAGGGACTAGAGATACTGTGTTGGCCAAAAGTATTGGCACCCCTGTAATTCTATCAGATAATACTCATTTTCTTCCAGAAAATCACAAATTCGTTGGTATTATCTTCATTTAATTTGTCTTCAATGGAAAACCACAAAAAGAATTGTCAAAAAGCCAAATTGGATATAATTCCACAGCAAACATAAAAAAGGGGGCGGACAAGAGTATTGGCACTGTTTGAAAAATCATGTGATGCTTCTCTAATTTGTGTAATTAACAGCACCTGTTACTTACCTGAGGCACCTAACAGGTGGTGGCAATAACTAAATCACAGCTGCAGCCAGTTGAAATGGATTAAAGTTGACTCCACCTCTGTCCTGTGTCCTTGTGTGACCACATTGAGCATGGAGAAAAGAAAGAAGACCAAAGAACTGTCTGAGGACTTGAGAAGCAAAATTGTGAGGAAGCCTGAGCAATCTCAAGGCTACAAGTCCATCTCCAAAGACCTGAATGTTCCTGTGTCTACCGTGCGCAGTGTCATCAAGAAGTGTAAAGCCCATGGCCCTGTGGCTAACCTCCCTAGATGTGGACGCAAAAGAAAAATTGACGAGAGATTTCACCGCAAGATTGTGCGGATGGCGGATAAAGAACCTCGACTAACATCCAAACAAGTCCAAGCTGCCCTGCAGTCCGAGGGCACAACAGTGTCACCCCGTACTATCCAGCATCAGCGTCTGAATGAGAAGGGACTGTATGGTAGGAGACCCAGGAAGACCCCACTTCTTACCCACAGACAGAAGCCAGGCTGGAGTTTGCCAAAACTTACCTGAGAAAGCCAAAACCGTTCTGGAAGAATGTTCTCTGGTCAGAGGAGACAAAAGTAGGAAAAGGCCTCAACATAGAGTTTACAGGGAAAAAGAGGCCTTCAAAGAGAAGAAGACACCCCCTACAGTCAGACATGGCGGAGGTCCCTGATGTTTTGGGGTTGCTTTGCCCCCTCTGGCACTGGACTGCTTGACCGTGTGCATGGCATTATGAAGTCTGAAGACGACCAACACATTGTGCAGCATCATGTAGGGCCCAGTGTGACAAAGCTGAACACCTGTGGGGGAGGGGGAGAGATCTCTTGGTGGCAGTTTGGAGAAGGCCCCCTTCACATCTCAGGGGGGACCTGGAGCAGGAGCCAAAGAAGAAGGGTCTAAGATTCCAGCAGAGCCTTGTAAGAAACTCATTGCTGGTTAGCGGAAGCGGTTGTGCGCAGTTATTGTGTCTAAAGGTTGTGCTACCAAGTATTAGGCTGAGGGCGCCAATACTTCTGTCCGCACCAGTTTTGGAGTTTTGTGTAAAATGATCAATGATGTGACTTTTTTTTCATTCTCTTTTGTGTTTTTTCATTGCAAGCAAAATAACTGAAGATATTACCAAAGAGTTTGTGCTTGTAATCATTATCTGGGGGACACCGAGGATTATCTGACAGGACTGCAGGGGGCGATACTTTTGGCTAACACTGTATGTCCCATAGTGGTCCCTGCACACAGTATTATGTCCCATAGTGGCCCCTGCACACAGTATTAAGTCCCATAGTGGCCCCTGCACACAGTATTATGTCCCATAGTGGCCCCTGCACACAGTATTATGTCCCATAGTGGCCCCTGCACACAGTATTATGCCCCATAGTGTCCCCTGCACACAGTATCATGTCCCATAGTGGCCCCTGCACACAGTATTATGCCCCATAGTGGCCCCTGCACACAGTATAATGCCCCATAGTGTCCCCTGCACACAGTATCATGCCCCATAGTGGCCCCTGCACACAGTATTATGCCCCATAGTGTCCCCTGCACACAGTATTATCCCCATAGTGGCCCCTGCACACAGTATTATGTCCCATAGTGGCCCCTGCACACAGTATTATCCCCCATAGTGGCCCCTGCACACAGTATTATCCCCCATAGTGGCCCCTGCACACAGTATTATGCCCCATAGTGTCCCCTGCACACAGTATTATCCCCATAGTGGCCCCTGCACACAGTATTATGTCCCATAGTGGCCCCTGCACACAGTATTATGTCCCATAGTGGCCCCTGCACACAGTATTATCCCCCATAGTGGCCCCTGCACACAGTATTATGTCCCATAGTGGCCCCTGCACACAGTATTATGTCCCATAGTGGCCCCTGCACACAGTATTATCCCCCATAGTGGCCCCTGCACACAGTATTATGTCCCATAGTGGCCCCTGCACACAGTATTATCCCCCATAGTGGCCCCTGCACACAGTATTATGTCCCATAGTGGCCCCTGCACACAGTATTATGTCCCATAGTGGCCCCTGCACACAGTATTATGTCCCATAGTGGCCCCTGCACACAGTATTATGTCCCATAGTGGCCCCTGCACACAGTATTATGTCCCATAGTGGCCCCTGCACACAGTATTATGTCCCATAGTGGCCCCTGCACACAGTATTATGTCCCATAGTGGCCCCTGCACACAGTATTATGTCCCATAGTGACCCCTGCACACAGTATTATGCCCCATAGTGGCCCCTGCACACAGTATTATGTCCCATAGTGGCCCCTGCACACAGTATTATCCCCCATAGTGGCCCCTGCACACAGTATTATGTCCCATAGTGGCCCCTGCATACAGTATTATGCCCCATAGGGGTCTGAAAAGAATGCCAAGTATAATAATAGTGTTTGTGGAGCCCGCAGTGTCACCTACCAATCACGGCCCCTGCCAGGATCGGTAAGTAAATAGGGCCCATTACCGGCTGGAGCCCCTAATGTCCTGGGCCCTGTGGCAGCCGCTACTCCAGTAGTTACGTCACTGTTGCTGATGTCTTGGAAAATCTCTGCCTCCTTACTTACCTTCTCCAAACTATCAGGACATTGCTCAGACTCATCTCTGACATAACTTTATGTCCAAGCACACAGGGCACAGCTCAATCTTGTCGCCTCGGCCACGGTAAAGACTTTCCTTACCTTTAGATTATCTTACAACTCCCACGTTTGGCTCTCCATATTGACTATCTTATGGCACCACAGTTCTTCCATTGCCATCAGCAAATTCGCTATGTGTGGACTTACCTAAGGGTACGAGACTCGGTTCTGATGTGTTTCTCTCTGATCCGTTTTTTCACAGACCTATGTGTAACTGATCTGTCACAAAATAAAATAAGATCTCAGAGAGCACAGGCCTAATATCCACTGCGGATTTTTACTGTAAATCTGCGGCAATATCTGCTTGTGTTCTATGTGAGTTTTGCTGCATATCCCCCAGCCATGCAGGGCGACATCTGATGTGACAACCTGACAGACCTGACAATCCCTATGCACTGTACGGTAATGTGCTGCAGATCTGACTAAATGTTCCGATCCATTCCAGGAAAGTACTTGTTAGGACTATGTGAACCCTCCTGGTGACTGATCTTACTTTACAGGAGGTAAGAAGATTAGAACGATTTAGCAGTTTTCAGGCAGATTACATTACCCGGAGAACATGTCTGCCGTTGTTCCATAAGTCACACTAAGTAAACTGTAAATGTGCCCAATATTCTCCAGACCGACGTTCACTTTTGCACCTCCTAGTCACGGCGAAAAGCTGCAGAATTGTTGGATTTTACTGACAGAATAGCACTGACAAATATGAAAACTAAACTCAGATGAGAAACAAAGAAGTATAATGTAAAGGTGATGTTTCTGTTTCTGTTCGAGAGACCCCCTGATGATAAGCGGATTATGGGGTCCCTCAGTGATTAGCTGTAATCTGTGCAGGAAACTGTTGGCACATGTTCAGTTTCCCTGCAGCGCCCCCACAGGAGATATAAAGCATTACACAATGCTCACTGAAATCAGTAGGAGGTGTGTAATGCAGGACAAGACAGAGACCTTACATTCACTGTACCCACTCAGCAGATCTGAGTCCTTAAAGGGGATGTCCGGCTTTTTTTTTATTCATGGCCTTTGCTTAGGATTGGCCATAAATATCTGATCACTGGGGAGATCAACAGCCCATCTCACACAGATTAGCTGTATGGGGGGTAAGTCTGTGATGTCAATGGGAGCAGAGCTGCAGTTACTGTACAAGGCATGGCGCTATCTGCTTCTGGCTCTGTGCACTATATAGCACAGGGACCAAATGTATCCCCAGAGCGCTAATCGGTGCAAGGTCATCTGATGTCACTTATACCCCCCCTTCCTCTTCTTTAGCCATCATAAAACATTCAGAATGGAGAGCTATTCTGTATAAGACGTCTTGGTATTACACAGATGGCCATATATCTACATGACTGCCACTAACAACGCCAGAGGCCCGACAGGGTGGAACCCAAAGCAATCAGCTGGATGGTCTGGAAGGCCATAGGTCTCTCATGAGACAACCCTATTGATGGGTGTAGATGGTGTATGGCACGTTTTGCACCCATGATGCATCACTTTTCCGGTTCGGTACTCCACTCACCGCTTTATGTGGGCAGAGGAGGTGATAGAACAAGGCAGGGACAAGAATACATCGGCCTGACAAACTACAACTAGAAATCTAGTTATAGAAAAGTGTTTGTCTAGAAATCTACACTGATACCTGACTGGCGCAGATCTCATTGCTGGAGCATGGAGGAGGATGGTTGTTATTAATTCAGGTACATTGTGCGCCAGCAAGTGAGCAGATAGGAAATGCCAATATCTAGCACCTCCCTCTTATACGTATATTACACTAAAGGGGTTATGTGCTTTGTAGCATTAATGGGCTATCATTAGAACAGGCCATCAATATTAGATTAGCAGTGTACGTGCCGAGTGCGGGTAATGAGTGCAGGTACCGAGTGCAGGTGTTGAGTGCAGGTACTGAGTGCAGGTACTGAGTGCAGGTACTGAGTGCAGGTACCGAGTGCAGGTATCGAGTGCAGGTACTGAGTGCAGGTATTGAGTGCAGGTACTGAGTGCAGGTACTGAGTGCAGGTACTGAGTGCAGGTACCAAGTGCAGGTATCGAGTGCAGGTACTGAGTGCTGGTACTATCGATTGCAGGTACCGAGTGCAGGTATCAAGTGCAGGTACAGAGTGCAGGTACTGAGTGCAGGTATCTAGTGCGGGTACTGAGTGCGGGTACTGAGTGCAGGTATCGAGTGCGGGTACTGAGTGCAGGTATCGAGTCCAGGTACTGAGTGCAGGTACTGAGTGCAGGTATCTAGTGCGGGTACTGAGTGCAGGTACTGAGTGCAGGTACTGAGTGCAGGTACCGAGTGCAGGTATCGAGTGCAGGTACTGAGTGCAGGTACTGAGTGCAGGTACCAAGTGCAGGTATCGAGTGCAGGTACTGAGTGCTGGTACTATCGATTGCAGGTACCGAGTGCAGGTATCAAGTGCAGGTACAGAGTGCAGGTATCTAGTGCGGGTACTGAGTGCAGGTATCGAGTGCAGGTACTGAGTGCGGGTACTGAGTGCAGGTATCGAGTGCGGGTACTGAGTGCAGGTATCGAGTCCAGGTACTGAGTGCAGGTACTGAGTGCAGGTATCTAGTGCGGGTACTGAGTGCAGGTACTGAGTGCAGGTATTGAGTACAGGTACCAAGTGCAGGTAATGAGTGCAGGTACTGAGTGCAGGTAATGAGCGCAGGTACTGAGTATAGATACTGAGTGCAGGTACTGAATGCAAGTAATGAGTGCAGGTAATGAGTATAGATACTGAGTGCATGTAATGAGTGCAGGTACTGAGTATAGGTACTGAGTGCAGGTACTGAATGCAAGTAATGAGTGCAGGTAATGAGTATAGATACTGAGTGCATGTAATGAGTGCAGGTACTGAGTATAGGTACTGAGTGCAGGTACTGAATGCAAGTAATGAGTGCAGGTAATGAGTATAGATACTGAGTGCATGTAATGAGTGCAGGTACCAAGTGCAGGTACCGAGTTTAGGTAATGAGTGCAGGTACTGAGTATAGGTATCTAGTGCGGGTACTGAGTGCAGGTACTGAGTGCAGGTACTGCAGTGATGTCCATTGACTTCAGTGACACAACACTGTGGTACCTACCCTCGCTGCTACAGTCTGTATCCACATGCAGTGAGCAGACTATAAACAATACCGGGAGCCAGGCTATTTCGGTCCAGCTGATCTGTAGGGGTCCTGGGTGTCAGACCCCAGTGGATCGAATATTGAATACGGAATATGTTGGTGGTATGCTAGTAAGCAAAATAAATCAATCTTAATACTATAAACCATATCACGCCTTTGAATTCTGCAATCTTCTGCAGAGCTGAAACCTTCCCGCGCTCCACCGCGGTTTAATGTCCACACAAAGCTTGTGATTTGTATTCTGAGAATTGTCATGTGTACAACTATCTCATGTAGGAAAACTAAGTGCCCCCTGCATTGTAGGAGCTCAGCTGTGAAGGCCGTATCAGAGGATAAGCTTACTGACAGTTTCCTAGAACAGCGACCAGAACTGGAACATAACAGAGACTATAACTCAGCAGAGCGGACACAGACTGACCGCTTGTACGTTTCCTTTGCTTTATTAGTCTGGCATGCTGTCGTTTACTGTTTGCCAGAAATATAACAATACTTTGGAAATTTTCTGTGGAATCTCCCATTGAAATGTTTCTTTTATTATCTCTGCTCTCAGTATAAGGTTTTTCTCCTGCTTCCATGTAAAAATACTGTCTAAGGAGGAGGAGGGCGGGTGCGTCACAGAAATGTCCCTATGTCAGTGTCACTACACCATATGGAGTGTCTGCTGTGTAATACGCACACATCATACTATTGTGACAAAAGTCACAACTGTGTCCCCACTAGTAACACCTGCCGCACTATCCGGAGCTCATATCCTACTAGGAAATGAAACAACAGGCTCGAAAAACAATAGGAATTAGGAATAAATGACTATATATAGATAGGACTTACCTTATATTTTCCTCGGTGGGATTATAGTGACAGATGTGAGACTCCAGTTGTGTATTCTGTATATCCATCTTATGATACTTGTTAGTAATGTCGTCTCCATTCGTATCCGATAGGATCTAAGATTCCATGTAAAGCTGCACAAGGAGCACATACCGTAAGTCCCAATAATGTCTTATATAAAACAGATATAATGTCAGTAAATGAAATCACTGCAAATAAAGCTATTGTGAGAAATGTGCAAAAGAAGGAGCTATATGTAGAGAACAACATGGTGACAATGGGAGACTGGAAACATTGTAAAAGTGAGGCACGAGAAAAGCAACCGGAGTTACTAAGTATATTAGATCAGGGGTGCTCACACTTTTTCCGCATGTGAGCTACTTATAAAATGACCCAGTCAAAAGATCTACTACCCACTTCTTGTGGGCGGGGCCTGTGGGCGGGGCCTGGACCGCAGCATTGTCAGAATGACATCGGATCCCGGAGAGGTAAATAACAGTGTTTATTATGTTCCCTCACCTCTGAAAAGACCCCCCCGAATATAATAATAGCGGCAGTGGGATCGCGGCCTGGCCCGGGCCTATTCACTACCGCTCGCTGCGGCCTATAATACAGGGGGAAGCGGGGGCGGCAGTGAACAGGTACGGGGAGGTTGGTAATAAGGCCCCTACCTGGTGGGAATACACTAGCAAGTAGCGGACAATTATAAAACAAACAAACATAAAGTTCTTATACTTACCGACCTCAATGCTGCTGTTGCTCCCACTGCCGCATCCTTTTCTCCAGGCAGACGTCTGCGTATCAGCGTAGGCGGCGTGATGACACCACCTACCCTGAAACATAGACGTCTGAGCCAGTGCAAGGAGAGCGGCAGCCTTCCTGTGCTGGTTCAAACAACAAAAAATAAAAAAATAAATAAAAATTGTCACGCGATCTACCCATACGTCCTTTGCGATTGAACGGTAGATCGCAATCGACATATTGGGCACCCCTGCATTAGATATATCATTTCTGTACTGACTCTGTGTTACATCTTGTATTAGACTCCAGAGCTGCGCTCACTATTCTGCTGGTGCAGTCACTGTGTACATACATTACATTACTTATCCTGTATTATACTCCAGAGCTGCGCTCACTATTCTGCTGGTGCAGTCACTGTGTACATACATTACATTACTTGTCCTGTATTATACTCCAGAGCTGCGCTCACTATTCCGCTGGTGCAGTCACTGTGTACATACATTACATTACTTATCCTGTATTATACTCCAGAGCTGCGCTCACTATTCTGCTGGTGCAGTCACTGTGTACATACATTACATTACTTATCCTGTATTATACTCCAGAGCTGCACTCACTATTCTGCTGGTACAGTCACTGTGTACATACATTACATTACTTATCCTGTATTATACTCCAGAGCTGCGCTCACTATTCTGCTGGTGCAGTCACTGTGCACATACATTACATTACTTATCCTGTATTATACTCCAGAGCTGCGCTCACTATTCTGCTGGTACAGTCACTGTGTACATACATTACATTACTTATCCTGTATTATACTCCAGAGCTGCGCTCACTATTCTGCTGGTGCAGTCACTGTGTACATACATTACATTACTAATCCTGTATTATACTCCAGAGCTGCGCTCACTATTCTGCTGGTGCAGTCACTGTGTACATACATTACATTACTTATCCTGTATTATACTCCAGAGCTGCGCTCACTATTCTGCTGGTGCAGTCACTGTGCACATACATTACATTACTTATCCTGTATTATACTCCAGAGCTGCACTCACTATTCTGCTGGTGCAGTCACTATGCACATACATTACATTACTTATCCTGTATTATACTCCAGAGCTGCGCTCGCTATTCTGCTGGGGCAGTCACTGTGTACATACATTACATTACTTATCCTGTATTATACTCCAGAGCTGCGCTCACTATTCTGCTGGTGCAGTCACTGTGTACATACATTACTTATCTTGTATTATATTCCAGAGCTGCGCTCACTATTCTGCTGGTGCAGTCACTGTGAACATACATTACTTATCCTGTATTATACTCCAGAGCTGCGCTCACTATTCTGCTGGTACAGTCACTGTGCACATACATTACATTACTTATCCTGTGTTATACTCCAGAGCTGCGCTCACTATTCTGCTGGTACAGTCACTGTGTACATACATTACATTACTTATCCTGTATTATACTCCAGAGCTGCGCTCACTATTCTGCTGGTGCAGTCACTGTGCACATACATTACATTACTTATCCTGTATTATACTCCAGAGCTGTGCTCACTATTCTGCTGGTGCAGTCACTGTGCACATACATTACTTATCCTGTATTATACTCCAGAGCTGCGCTCACTATTCTGCTGGTACAGTCACTGTGTACATACATTACATTACTTATCCTGTATTATACCCCAGAGCTGCGCTCACTATTCTGCTGGTGCAGTCACTGTGTATATACATTACATTACTTATCCTGTATTATACTCCAGAGCTGCGCTCACTATTCTGCTGGTACAGTCACTGTGTACATACATTACATTACTTATCCTGTATTATACTCCAGAGCTGCGCTCACTATTCTGCTGGTACAGTCACTGTGTACATACATTACATTACTTACCCTGTATTATACTCCAGAGCTGCGCTCACTATTCTGCTGGTGCAGTCACTGTGTACATACATTACATTACTTATCCTGTATTATACTCCAGAGCTGCGCTCACTATTCTGCTGGTACAGTCACTGTGTACATACATTACATTACTTATCCTGTATTATACTCCAGAGCTGCACTCACTATTCTGCTGGTGCAGTCACTGTGTACATACATTACTTATCCTGTATTATATTCCAGAGCTGCACTCACTATTCTGCTGGTGCAGTCACTGTGTACATACATTACATATCCTGTATTATACTCCAGAGCTGCACTCACTATTCTGCTGGTACAGTCACTTTGTACATACATTACTTATCCTGTATTATACTCCAGAGCTGTGCTCACTATTCTGCTGGTACAGTCACTGTGTACATACATTACATTACTTATCCTGTATTATACTCCAGAGCTGCGCTCACTATTCTGCTGGTGCAGTCACTGTGCACATACATTACATTACTTATCCTGTATTATACTCCAGAGCTGCGCTCACTGTTCTGCTGGTACAGTCACTGTGTACATACATTACATTACTTATCCTGTATTATACTCCAGAGCTGCGCTCACTATTCTGCTGGTGCAGTCACTGTGCACATACATTACATTACTTATCCTGTATTATACTCCAGAGCTGCGCTCACTATTCTGCTGGTACAGTCACTGTGTACATACATTACATTACTTATCCTGTATTATACTCCAGAGCTGCGCTCAGTATTCTGCTGGTGCAGTCACTGTGTACATACATTACATTACTTATCCTGTATTCTGTATTATACTCCAGAGCTGCGCTCACTATTCTGCTGGTGCAGTCAATGTGCACATACATTACATTACTTATCCTGTATTATACTCCAGAGCTGTGCTCACTATTCTGCTGGTGCAGTCACTGTGTACATACATTACATTACTTATCCTGTATTATACCCCAGAGCTGTGCTCACTATTCTGCTGGTGCAGTCACTGTGTACATACATTACATTACTTATCCTGTATTATACTCCAGAGCTGCGCTCACTATTCTGCTGGTACAGTCACTGTGTACATACATTACATTACTTATCCTGTATTATACTCCAGAGCTGCGCTCACTATTCTGCTGGTACAGTCACTGTGTACATACATTACATTACTTACCCTGTATTATACTCCAGAGCTGCGCTCACTATTCTGCTGGTGCAGTCACTGTGTACATACATTACATTACTTATCCTGTATTATACTCCAGAGCTGCGCTCACTATTCTGCTGGTACAGTCACTGTGTACATACATTACATTACTTATCCTGTATTATACTCCAGAGCTGCACTCACTATTCTGCTGGTGCAGTCACTGTGTACATACATTACTTATCCTGTATTATATTCCAGAGCTGCACTCACTATTCTGCTGGTGCAGTCACTGTGTACATACATTACATATCCTGTATTATACTCCAGAGCTGCACTCACTATTCTGCTGGTACAGTCACTGTGTACATACATTACTTATCCTGTATTATACTCCAGAGCTGTGCTCACTATTCTGCTGGTACAGTCACTGTGTACATACATTACATTACTTATCCTGTATTATACTCCAGAGCTGCGCTCACTAGTCTGCTGGTGCAGTCACTGTGTACATACATTACATATCCTGTATTATACTCCAGAGCTGCGCTCACTGTTCTGCTGGTACAGTCACTGTGTACATACATTACATTACTTATCCTGTATTATACTCCAGAGCTGTGCTCACTATTCTGCTGGTACAGTCACTGTGTACATACATTACATTACTTATCCTGTATTATACTCCAGAGCTGCGCTCACTATTCTGCTGGTGCAGTCACTGTGCACATACATTACATTACTTATCCTGTATTATACTCCAGAGCTGCGCTCACTATTCTGCTGGTACAGTCACTGTGTACATACATTACATTACTTATCCTGTATTATGCCCCAGAGCTGCGCTCACTATTCTGCTGGTGCAGTCACTGTGCACATACATTACATTACTTATCCTGTATTATACTCCAGAGCTGCGCTCACTATTCTGCTGGTGCAGTCACTGTGTACATACATTACATTACTTATCCTGTATTCTGTATTATACTCCAGAGCTGCGCTCACTATTCTGCTGGTGCAGTCAATGTGCACATACATTACATTACTTATCCTGTATTATACTCCAGAGCTGTGCTCACTATTCTGCTGGTACAGTCACTGTGTACATACATTACATTACTTATCCTGTATTATACCCCAGAGCTGCGCTTACTATTCTGCTGGTGCAGTCACTGTGTATATACATTACATTACTTATCCTGTATTATAACCCAGAGCTGCGCTCACTATTCTGCTGGTGCAGTCACTGTGTATATACATTACATTACTTATCCTGTATTATACTCCAGAGCTGCGCTCACTATTCTGCTGGTACAGTCACTGTGTACATACATTACATTACTTATCCTGTATTATACTCCAGAGCTGCGCTCACTATTCTGCTGGTACAGTCACTGTGCACATACATTACATTACTTATCCTGTATTATACTCCAGAGCTGCGCTCACTATTCTGCTGGTACAGTCACTGTGTACATACATTACATTACTTATCCTGTATTATACTCCAGAGCTGCACTCACTATTCTGCTGGTGCAGTCACTGTGTACATACATTACATTACTTATCCTGTATTATACTCCAGAGCTGCACTCACTATTCTGGTGGTGCAGTCACTGTGTACATACATTACATATCCTGTATTATACTCCAGAGCTGCGCTCACTATTCTGCTGGTATAGTCACTGTGTACATACATTACATTACTTATCCTGTATTATACTCCAGAGCTGTGCTCACTATTCTGCTGGTGCAGTCACTGTGTACATACATTACATTACTTATCCTGTATTATACTCCAGAGCTGCGCTCACTATTCTGCTGGTACAGTCACTGTGTACATACATTACTTATCCTGTATTATACTCCAGAGCTGCACTCACTATTCTGCTGGTACAGTCACTGTGTACATACATTACATTACTTATCCTGTATTATACTCCAGAGCTGCACTCACTATTCTGCTGGTGCAGTCACTGTGTACATACATTACATTACTTATCCTGTATTATACTCCAGAGCTGCGCTCACTATTCTGCTGGTGCAGTCACTGTGTACATACATTACATTACTTATCCTGTATTATACTCCAGGGCTGCGCTCACTATTCTGCTGGTGCAGTCACTGTGTACATACATTACTTATCCTGTATTATACTCCAGAGCTGCGCTCACTATTCTGCTGGTGCAGTCACTGTGTACATACATTACATTACTTATCCTGTATTATGCCCCAGAGCTGCGCTCACTATTCTGCTGGTGCAGTCACTGTGTACATACATTACATTACTTATCCTGTATTATACTCCAGAGCTGCGCTCACTATTCTGCTTGTGCAGTCACTGTGTACATACATTACATTACTTATCCTGTATTATACTCCAGAGCTGCGCTCAGTATTCTGCTGGTGCAGTCACTGTGTACATACATTACATTACTTATCCTGTATTCTGTATTATACTCCAGAGCTGCGCTCACTATTCTGCTGGTGCAGTCAATGTGCACATACATTACATTACTTATCCTGTATTATACTCCAGAGCTGTGCTCACTATTCTGCTGGTACAGTCACTGTGTACATACATTACATTACTTATCCTGTATTATACCCCAGAGCTGCGCTTACTATTCTGCTGGTGCAGTCACTGTGTATATACATTACATTACTTATCCTGTATTATAACCCAGAGCTGCGCTCACTATTCTGCTGGTGCAGTCACTGTGTATATACATTACATTACTTATCCTGTATTATACTCCAGAGCTGCGCTCACTATTCTGCTGGTACAGTCACTGTGTACATACATTACATTACTTATCCTGTATTATACTCCAGAGCTGCGCTCACTATTCTGCTGGTACAGTCACTGTGCACATACATTACATTACTTATCCTGTATTATACTCCAGAGCTGCGCTCACTATTCTGCTGGTACAGTCACTGTGTACATACATTACATTACTTATCCTGTATTATACTCCAGAGCTGCACTCACTATTCTGCTGGTGCAGTCACTGTGTACATACATTACATTACTTATCCTGTATTATACTCCAGAGCTGCACTCACTATTCTGCTGGTGCAGTCACTGTGTACATACATTACATTACTTATCCTGTATTATACTCCAGAGCTGCACTCACTATTCTGCTGGTGCAGTCACTGTGTACATACATTACATATCCTGTATTATACTCCAGAGCTGCGCTCACTATTCTGCTGGTATAGTCACTGTGTACATACATTACATTACTTATCCTGTATTATACTCCAGAGCTGTGCTCACTATTCTGCTGGTGCAGTCACTGTGTACATACATTACATTACTTATCCTGTATTATACTCCAGAGCTGCGCTCAGTATTCTGCTGGTACAGTCACTGTGTACATACATTATTTATCCTGTATTATACTCCAGAGCTGCACTCACTATTCTGCTGGTACAGTCACTGTGTACATACATTACATTACTTATCCTGTATTATACTCCAGAGCTGCACTCACTATTCTGCTGGTGCAGTCACTGTGTACATACATTACATTACTTATCCTGTATTATACTCCAGAGCTGCGCTCACTATTCTGCTGGTGCAGTCACTGTGTACATACATTACATTACTTATCCTGTATTATACTCCAGAGCTGCGCTCACTATTCTGCTGGTACAGTCACTGTGTACATACATTACTTATCCTGTATTATACTCCAGAGCTGCGCTCACTATTCTGCTGGTGCAGTCACTGTGTACATACATTACATTACTTATCCTGTATTATGCCCCAGAGCTGCGCTCACTATTCTGCTGGTGCAGTCACTGTGTACATACATTACATTACTTATCCTGTATTATACTCCAGAGCTGCGCTCACTATTCTGCTTGTGCAGTCACTGTGTATCCTGTATAGATAATGAGCTATAATACCCTATTAGAACATATGGAGTTGATAGTCGGGGTGTCGGTGAGTTCTGATCGTGCACTCTTGTATGTGGCCGCCATTCTTGTTAGTCACGTCTGCCATGCATTTGCTTGCCCTGGTTGGTATGACAATTAATAGCGCCCTTTCCTGTCTGACAATGAGCGGCTCTCAGGTTTGGCACCGCTCTGTACTCACATGAATTCCTCAGTCTGACTGTTCATTTCCTGCTTCACATTCCCACTATGGCCGACTATCTATAAGTGATTCTCCTGCATAAGGATATAATAGTGAGCGCAGTCTACGCCATGGGGACAATTGTTTTAGGCATTGATAGAGGGGGGTCCTCCTGTCGTGACTCTGCACTTCTTCTCATTGCTTACACATTTGCACTACATTTACTTTGCATTTTATTTGTTTACATATCTGCTGTCTTTGGCTTAAGAGTCCAGTGGGCGGTCTTACCAGTGACTGACAGCCTTCTATGTACAACTGCGCATACACTGCTGAAGTAGGACCGCCCACCGGACTCCTAAACTCAGAATGAGCATCAATCTGCTCCTCCTGCTCTATACAGGTAGACATGTTCAGTTTGTGGGGGGTTCTCCTTTAAGTAGATCTGTCAGATCTGTCCCTATTCCTCCTGAGGAGCGCAGCTAATGGTGGCAAGATTTTTCAGTCTTGGTATGTGGGATATATGAATATTCATGGTTCTGTCTCATTGCACCAATAATAGGGAGCAGGGCCGGCTCCAGGTTTTTATGGGCCCTTCGGCGACAGAGCCTCAGTGGGCCCCCTTGTGGAGGAGGCGGGAGTTGGGACACTGCGCGCAGCTGAGGCCGGACGAAGCGAGTGACGTCACGTAGGAGCGCGGCGTCACGTACGCCATAGCTACCAACTTTTGAAGAGTAGAAAGAGGGACAAAATGTGCAACGCGCTCTGCGCACCGCAACAAATTTAGCTCCGCCCACTTTTATGTTGACTCCTCCCATTCTCATTCATTTTTCATGTGCTCCCACAGAGTATAATCCTCCTACAGTCACCCGTAAATTATATGCCCCCCCTCCATCTCTGTCCCCAGTTTCATGCCGTTCTCCCCCCCTTCATCTGACCCAGTGTCATGCCATTCTCCCCCCTTCATCTGCCCCAGTGTCATGCCGTTCCTCCCCCTTCATCTGCCCCAGTGTCATGCCCCCCCCCTTCATCTGCCCCAGTGTCATGCCGTTCCTCCCCCTTCATCTGCCCCAGTGTCATGCCCCCCCCCTTCATCTGCCCCAGTGTCATGCCGTTCCTCCCCCTTCATCTGCCCCAGTGTCATGCCCCCCCCCTTCATCTGCCCCAGTGTCATGCCGTTCTCCCACCCCCCTTCATCTGCCCCCAGTTTCACGGGCCCCCTTCATTATGCTTCACCTTAATGTTTAACACAAAACAAACACTTACACTCACCTTCCATCGCTCCCCCGCCGCTCTCTCCGCTCTCACATAGTTGTAGGCCTGATGTGACGTCATCACATCGCAGCTACAAATGCAGAAGCCGGAGCGCAGCGGTAAGGCAGGAGCTGAAATCGGGATACGCAAGTGCTGGGGCGGGCAAGTGTCGGGGGGCCCTCAGAGGCTCTGCAAGCCTCGGCACTTGCCTGACTATGCCGTGTGCTGACGCCGGCCCTGATAGGGAGTACAAGGGGCAATAATAAAGATAAGCTCAGTCCGTGAGCCCAGCTGCCCCCTGCACTGCTGCAAAGTCTGAATAGGATCCTAGAAGAATGAGAATTACTTAGTCTGTAGGGCTAGTTCACACATAAATTACATGTGGATTATTTTGGTCCTGAAAAAAAACGCTTCCTAATTAGGAAGCGTTTTTTGGACCTTGCTGTGCTTTTTGTGGAGCGTTTTTTTGTGAAAACCGCTTCCAAAAATGCCAGGCAGTTTTTCCCTCCTGTAAAGTGACGCGTTTTTATGCAAAAAAACTGCGCGGAAAAAAACTCTAGCAGGAAAAAAAAAGCTAGCCCTCTACATAGACCACCATTCTATGGAGGCAGAGTGTGAGGTGAAATCTGCTGACAAATCCGCCTCCTTGTCCCCATGTGAACTAGCCCTAATAGACAGTGGGGGTGAAGTGCTGAGCGGCGCCTTAGGAATTAATGTATATGAGGGGAGAAGTGCAAGGAGACAATACTGTGCTGCACTACTGATGCACTGTCCTCCATACCTGTGCTGCACTACTGATGCACTGTCCTCCATACCTGTACTGCACTACTGAAGCACTGTCCTCCATACCTGTACTGCACTACTGATGCACTGTCCTCCATACCTGTACTGCACTACTGATGCACTGTCCTCCATACCTGTGCTGCACTACTGATGCACTGTCCTCCATAACTGTACTGCACTACTGATGCACTGTCCTCCATACCTGTACTGCACTACTGATGCACTGTACTCCATACCTGTACTGCACTACTGATGCACTGTCCTCCATACCTGTACTGCACTACTGATGCACTGTACTCCATACCTGTACTGCACTACTGATGCACTGTACTCCATACCTGTACTGCACTACTGATGCACTGTCCTCCATACCTGTGCTGCACTACTGATGCACTGTCCTCCATACCTGTACTGCACTACTGATGCACTGTCCTCCATACCTGTACTGCACTACTGATGCACTGTCCTCCATACCTGTGCTGCACTACTGATGCTCTGTCCTCCATACCTGTACTGCACTACTGATGCACTGTCCTCCATACCTGTACTGCACTACTGATGCACTGTCCTCCATACCTGTGCTGCACTACTGATGCTCTGTCCTCCATACCTGTACTGCACTACTGATGCACTGTCCTCCATACCTGTACTGCACTACTGATGCACTGTCCTCCATACCTGTACTGCACTACTGATGCACTGTACTCCATACCTGTACTGCACTACTGATGCACTGTACTCCATACCTGTACTGCACTACTGATGCACTGTACTCCATACCTGTACTGCACTACTGATGCACTGTACTCCATAACTGTACTGCACTACTGATGCACTGTACTCCATACCTGTACTGTACTACTGATGCACTGTCCTCCATACCTGTACTGCACTACTGATGCACTGTACTCCATACCTGTACTGCACTACTGATGCACTGTCCTCCATACCTGTACTGCACTACTGATGCACTGTCCTCCATACCTGTACTGCACTACTGATGCTCTGTCCTCCATACCTGTACTGCACTACTGATGCACTGTCCTCCATACCTGTACTGCACTACTGATGCACTGTCCTCCATACCTGTGCTGCACTATTGATGCACTGTACTCCATACCTGTACTGCACTACTGATGCACTGTCCTCCATACCTGTGCTGCACTACTGATGCACTGTCCTCCATACCTGTGCTGCACTATTGATGCACTGTACTCCATACCTGTACTGCACTACTGATGCACTGTCCTCCATACCTGTGCTGCACTACTGATGCACTGTCCTCCATACCTGTGCTGCACTACTGATGCACTGTCCTCCATACCTGTACTGCACTACTGATGCACTGTCCTCCATACCTGTGCTGCACTACTGATGCACTGTCCTCCATACCTGTACTGCACTACTGATGCACTGTCCTCCATACCTGTACTGCACTACTGATGCACTGTCCTCCATACCTGTGCTGCACTACTGATGCACTGTCCTCCATACCTGTGCTGCACTACTGATGCACTGTCCTCCATACTTGTGCTGCACTACTGATGCACTGTCCTCCATACCTGTACTGCACTACTGATGCACTGTCCTCCATACCTGTGCTGCACTACTGATGCACTGTCCTCCATACCTGTGCTGCACTACTGATGCACTGTCCTCCATACCTGTACTGCACTACTGATGCACTGTCCTCCATACCTGTACTGCACTACTGATGCACTGTCCTCCATACCTGTGCTGCACTACTGATGCTCTCCATCTACAAGAATGTGTGCACTACGCTGCTTTCAATGACACACTGTGCTCCATATATGCTCTGATAATTGTGTGAATGCAGCCGCAGCCTGGTTGTACCTGTAATACAAGGACTGGGATGTAGTCAGGAGAAGTATATAAGGAGGACATTAAATACATAAAGCAGATCTGACAGCTCTCCCTGACTACTATAGAATGGGAGACACATTGTTATGCTGCCCACAGATCTGGCAGACTAAAAGACCTGACACAAGCACTTATAATAGTCTGCAGCACCTGCCCCTCTTTACCGGCTTTCTCCATCTTGTAAAGTAAAGGTGTGTCCCTAGGTTGTGCCGTTGCTATATGATGGTTGTAGAGACCATCCTTTGGGACCCCACACTGATAATAACTATAACAGGGCTGCACCACTGTGACTTATTCACTGTCCCTCCCTGCATACTGGCGCCCCCAATCACACTTGGGAGTCAATGCAGCTGGCTGATCCCCTGCAGAGCGGGAGGGGTGCAGCACTTCTGTACAAGGTGAAGGGGCCACCGTGCTAGGCCCCCCTTCATTCTCAGGATCAGTTAGGGTCCCACAGGTCAGACCTCCATCCTAGTGATATACTTTATAAGATGGGAATACTTCTTATCTTACAGTTAAGTTTCTGGTTGTATCTGGTCTAGATGGTCGTAGCCTGGACATTGTTCTGCACTAATATATTCTGTTTCCTCCAGGACACTCTCTAGGGTTTAAACCCCTCACTATAACCTTGTATCCAAGGTACTGCCTCCTATTGTTCCCTTATCCCCCTCAGAGCACCCAGCCCCGGCGGCCATGAAGCCAACTCCATTTTGCACATAGCACACCCTATACCAGAGCATTCTAACACCCACCTCCCCCTCAGAGCACCCAGCCCCGGCGGCCATGAAGCCAACTCCATTTTGCACATAGCACACCCTATACCAGACCATTCTAACACCCACCTCCCCCTCAGAGCACCCAGCCCGGCGGCCATGTAGCCAACTTGATTTTGCACACATCACACATAGCAGACCCTTCTCCAGATTATACTAACCCTCACCTCACCCTCAGTTAACCTGAAACCAGTGGCCATGCAGACAATTCCATTTTGCACATAGCACACCCTATAATAGACCATTCTAACGCTCACCTCCCCCTCAGAGCACCCAGCCCCGGCGGCCATGTAACCAACTCCATTTTGCACATAGTACACATAGCAGACCCTTCACCAGATTATAGTGACTCTCACCTTCCTCTCAGACCACCTGGCACCGGCGGCCATATAACCAATGATATCTTGTACACAGCACACCCTATACCAGATTATAACTGTCTCAGTCTCTGCACTACTTCACCTTCCATCCCAGGGGGCACACAGCCATCCATATAGTTCCTTACAGGCATTTTGCCTCAATATCATTGTGTTCCATGTATCAGCACTGATCTATCTCTGTCCGTTATAGATCAGGGATCCACTTGATCCCAGCAAGGTCCCACACACATGGAGCAACCTGGACTGAAAAATCTAGCCTGTATATCAGCTGGATGTCCTGGTCCGAACCTAGTCAGGAGATGGGACTCATGCACAGGGCCGCTTTTACACAAACTGTGGACAGAATTAAAAGTGGGATCCCAAATGCTGATATACCAACAACACCATCCTATTTCCAGTGGAAGCCCCTTTAATAGCTCCCCCTTTCTGCCTCCAAAACAGTAACAACCACCCCCTCTTATGACCAGAACTACGATACAAGAAGATCTGTCTCCTGTCTAGTTTTACCAAAGTATGGACAGAATATTCTAGGCTGGCTTTCCCCGTATACACGGGACCCTATTAGGCCAGGGCCACAGTGGATGAACAATGCAGTGTCTCCTGTGTGTTCCTCTGGACAAAGCATTGGGTACTTTTGGCTACGGCTCATCTGCAGGCCTCACTGCGCCCCTGTCCCCAGCTTTGCACCTTTGCATGTCAAAGTCTGAAACCTGCAAATGAAAGCTCCAGCAGTAATTCACATGTTGTGGGCTTAAAACTCACAGGGCAAGTCACTTTGTACTAGTTGCTGAATTGTGGTGAGATCTGTAAAGTCTTATCATAAGTGCTGTTACTGATCTGCAGCAAAGCTGTGTGGACCCGGTCTTATGGACTTACTAATCCACCCCATTTATCAGTGATACGGCCTACCAGAATGGAGGAGCAGCTTATAAAGTGGCATTGTGGGCTAGAATGGTGTTAGAATGCTGCCACAAAATTCTGTCTATAAGTACGATAACTAATATCTTGTATCATCTTATCTTAGAGTCACACAACCTAGGGACACCCACGAATCTCAGTCCATGTGAGGGCTAGATTTCCCATTTCCAGGCCTGGACAGTGTGTCCGGAGAGGGACTCCTAGTATAATAGTCATTTAGGCTGCTAAGAGTCCTTGCCTCCCAGCCACATATTGTTCTGTAGTGATCACAGCCCTGGATGGTTCTGTTTCTGGGAGCCAGGGACACTTACTATCATAGACACCCGTACTCTACAGGATAGGAAATCTAGCACTCATACACAACAACAAACCCAGTTGTCTGAAAATAAGCACCAGATCTAACATCAGTGGCTGTAAAAAATCTGGCGCAATATAATCTATGTTTAGTTAGGATTAGTAAATCTGATCATTGACTATTTGTTGCACAACAATGTACAGCACAATGTAAGTGGATGATGTCTTATATGGTTACTAACTTTTCAGACAACTTATTCTCAGTTAATAGATCATGAGATACTAGACCATGTCATGTAATGCTTTTTTTTTTTTTTTTTACTAAAAATGTTGCTGTTTTCTGCCTGAAAAACCTCTCTAAAGTTGCTGCCACTAGGTGTCTCCCTTCCTGCTCCTTATGTACATGATAGAATTGGAAAAAACCCCTAGAAATCGTCACTTTTTTATTGCAGATTTTGGATTTATGGCTCCGATAACTATCCCTGGCACGTAACTCCTTTGCCTGTTGTACATTTCATCCCTCTCAACATTGCCGCGGTCATAACTTTTTACGTTTTATTTCAGTGTGGCTTAACTAGACCTTGTATTTTAGGGGTGCAGAAGACAGAGACAAGATCAGAAAACATCAGTTCTGGCCTCTGAATGTAAAGACTTATCATATTGTGCTCATTTTATTTTAGGTTGTTACGGATGTGGCAAAACTATATGGGAGTTTATTTTTTTTCATTGAGGGGGCGTTCACACTTGCGCCTAGTGTCCGCCCGCAGTGAATCCATTTATTTTTGGACGGACACAAAGTCCTGTAGATCCGACTTTGTGTTTGGTGAAGAAGTTGCAGGCGGATTGCTTTAAAAACCCATTGAAGTGAATAGATTTTTAAACAAACCGTTTGCAAACCATTCCCAATCTGTTTGTCTGTAATTTTGGTGGATTCATAACAGACGGACACCAGGCACAAGTGTGACCACCCCCTAACAAGGAGTAAAAAAACATCTATTTTTACTTTTATCTATAAAACCATTTAGATGCTGCGGTTAGCATTGACCGCAGCATCTAAGGGTTTAAATGGCATGTATGCTCTCTGATCAATAATTGGGGGCGGGTGGGGTGTGATATCATAATTAGAGATGAGCGAGTACTGCAGTGTCGAATAGCACGCACCCATAGGGATGAATGGACGCAGCCGGCACGCAGGGGGTTAAGCAGCAGGACGCCGGCCCCGTCTGCGTGCTGGCCAGCTCCATTCATCCCTATGGGTGCGTGCTATTCGAAACTGCAGTACTCGCTCATCTCTAATCATATCCAAAAGTTCATAGTGCCCTCTTCCCTGGGCTCATCTGAAGTGACAGGGACAGAAGAATAATAAAATTCCCCTGTCCCTGCACTGTCAGGGCTCGGCCACATCTGCGCCCGGTCTCCGTTCTGCAGGTTTCCGTTTCCTGCACAAAACAGAGGCAGGAGACAGAAACCTATTGGCATGTTTCAATCCTATTCATTTGAATGGGCTTGAAAAGTGTCCGGCCGTGTGCGCCGGTGAGTGTTTTATGCTCTCCGCGGCAAAACCGTTTTTTTAAACCGGACACAGAATCGAACGTGCAGTACTCTGTGTCCGGTTTAAAAAAAAAAACTGTTTCGCCGCAGAGCACATAATACGCTCACCGGCGCTCACGGCCGGACTCGGCATGACAGGTTTCCGTCTTCTGCATGCAGAAGACGGAAACCTGAAAACGGAGATCGAACGCTGGTGTGAACCTAGTGTCAGCCGCTTGTGTTCTGCTCACTGGGCGAGGTGACGCTGCCAGTATATACCAGTATATACACCCCAGCTTTAACCAGTGAACTCTTTACATCTAGGTGGGCTCCAGACTTGACCTTGGTCTTATTCGAAAGCCAATGGTTAGATTTATGAAGTCTTTTGATATAAACCCAGTCGTCACAACCCCAGAGCCGATGGAGGCTACGCCTCATTCATGATAAAGCCCTCACCTCATCCTAAATGATGTGCACACTCCGCCAGGCAATTTCCCACTTCTTTTACCTGAAATTTCTAGTATAAGCGTTGATAAATCTGACGGGGACAGTTCTCCTGCCCCCCTTGTCACAGAAGCGGCGATGGTTTCGCATATGTAAAAATAATAAGAATATTTTGCTCAAAAAATTTTGACTTTTTCCGTCTTGTACAGCGGTTTTCTGCTGGACAAGGCATAGCAAATCTGAGCCAATGTTCTTGCTCTAGCCCCGTGGCTTCGGAATTAGAGACTGCCCCTCTGTAGTTTCAATGTATCCTGCTCAGGATAAACTGTAAGGTTCTTTGCTCAAACCCAGAGCTGGTTTCCTTCAGAACGGTGGGGGTTAAACGTGTTGTCTCATGAAGTCAACCCCTACCAATATTCTAGATTAGGGCATATAGACATCACAATAGGAGCTGCTACTTCCTCTTGGGATATTTCTCAACAGGCCAGGTGATAAGATTAATGAGAAGAACTCCACTGCACTGCTGCATTGACAACTACCGTGTTTCCCCGAAAATAGGACGTACCCCGAAAGTAAGGCATGGCAGACATTTTGCTGCCTTGCCTAATATAAGGCGCTCCCCCGAAAGTAAGGCGTAGTGAATAGAAATGAATGGAAGTAGCCGGCAAGCGGGGGGGGTTAATCGGCGTTCCGGGCGCTTCCATTCATTTCTATGGGAGCGTGTGTGGGCACCGACCGGAGGCATTAGCGCTGGATGTCTGCTGACACCAGCAGACACCAGGTGGCTATGGCGGCCGCCCGACTCCCGGGTGGCCAGCATAGTTAAACACCCGGATCCTGCCGGGTGTTTAACTATGCCGGCCACCCGGGAGTCGGGCGGCCGTCTGGTGTCTGCTGGTGTCAGCAGACATCCAGCGCTAATGCCTCCGGTCTTTAACTATGCTGGCCACCTGGGAGTCGGGCGGCCGCCATAGCCGCCTGGTGTCTGCTGGTGTCAGCAGACATCCAGCGCTAATGCCTCCAGTCGGTGCCCACACCGACCGTGGGCATTAACCCTTCTGGCGCCGGTGATCGCCGGCACCTGGAGCATGCTCCAGGGCCAACGTCACGTTGGCATGACAGCCGGGAGCCTTGTAAAGGCTCCCTGGCCTGTCTGCAGTGCTTTTCTTTTGCAGGCTGCTCTATGCAGCCTGCAAAAGAAATGACGATTTTTTTGCAATGCAATGCAATTGAAAAGGTCTGATCAGTAATGCATTGCATTGCATTAGTGATCAGACCTTTGCAATTGCATTGCAAAAAATCGTCATTTCTTTTGAAGGCAGGTTGCCTGTCTGTAATGTATTACAGGGGGTTAATAAATGCAAAAAAATAAATAAATAAATAAAATATATATATATATATATATATATATATATATATATATATATATATATATATATATAATAAAAGTATTAAAAATTCAAATCAACCCATTTCCCTACAACACATATAAAAGTATGTAAATACTGTGAAACACATACCGCACATGTTAGGTATCCCTGTGTCCAAAATCGCCTGCTCTACAAATCTATAAAAATATTTTTATACTGTACAGTATTTAATAAATGTTAATTTTTATATTTAGCAATATATGTGAATTCTTCTTTGAAAAAAATAAGACACTCCCTGAAAATAAGACATGGCGCATCTTTGGGAGCAAAAATTAATATAAGACACCGTCTTATTTTCGGGGAAGCAAGGTAAGCGCATGTTCACAGCGGTGTCTTAGACTTTGTCACATCTTCCATTGTATTCCATGGGCTGTATTGTAAGTCAGAGGGATCCTCTGCTAGTTAGTGGCGTCCATTGCTCCAGCTAAGCCTCATGGTTTGCATTATAAACAGGAAATAGACCACAGGTGTGAACAGGGCCCAGTCTATGTTCTGTTGATTGCATTTAGGTATTGTGGCGCCACCTAATGCACATTTATTACACACTTATACAGCAGTCTACCTACCCTCAGAATTGAGATGCGCTTCTCGCCTATTGTCACTGTACAGAACGCAAGAGGTGGGCCTCGAAGGGATGGCGCTCATGTCCTCTTCTTGTTTTGTAACAAATGGAATTTGAGCCTGAAGGAAGAACGTTGTAGAATTAGGTCACTTTTTAGCGTCGTCTCTTACGTGAGGTTATACACCTAATTCATGGCTACTATGAACACTTCTCTCTGCCTTCAGGATTAGATAGGCCCTCCGTAGCAGATCTGTGGAGGTCCAACACTCTCAGCACCCCCGCAGCTTAGTTGTTTGAAGAGGTTACAATGTTGAGATAACACTATGACCTGTCCATGACTACCAGGTGCAGCGCCGTACATTGTGTAGTGGCTGTGCTTGGTATTGCAGCTCAGCCCCATTCACTTAAAGGGATCCTATCAGTCAGACACAATTTTTTTCTAGGTACCACGTAGGAATAGCCTTAAGAAAGGCTATTTGTCTCCTACCTTTCGTCGTCTTTTCCACGCCGCCGTTCGCCTACAATCCTGTTTTTTCTCAGTATGCAAATTAGCTCTCTTGCAGCACTGGGGGCGGGACCCAGTGCTCAAACAGCACTAGGGGTGTCCCCAATGCTGCGAGAGAACTCTCCAGCAGCGTCATCTTCAGCCTCTTCTTCCGGCGGTGGCTTGTAACTTCTAGGCCTCGGGCAGAGCAGACTGCGCATACCTGCAGCCACAAGAAAATGGCTTACAATACTGTGTAAACGGCCATTTTCTTGTGGCCCAGGCATCTGCAGTCGGCTTTGCCCTAGGCCTAGAAGTTTGAAGCCACCCCCGGAAGAACACACGTGAAGAGCCCGTTCCTGAAGAAGATGGAGGCGGCGCTGGAGAGTTCTCTCGCAGCATTGGGGACACCCCCAGTGCTGTTTGAGCGCTGAGGACCGCCCCCAGTGCTGTGAGAGAATTCATTTGCATGCCGGTGGAAAACGGGATTTTAACCGAACGGCGGGGTGGAAAAGACGACGAAAGGTAGGAGACGAATAGTCTTTCTTAAGACTATTCGTACGTGTTAAGGAGAAAAAAAAGGGTTTTAATGGAAGGATCCCTTTAAATGGGACTGAACTGCACACAGACCTATTGCTATAATGATTGTTGTGTATGTAGCTATGGAAGCCGCCGCCATGATGTGAATACTCCCAGTCACTGAAAAATGTTATGTCCTTCAAAAGGGCCTAGTCATGAAGTGGTTAATGAAAAAACGCACAAATAAACCAAGCAGCGGCTGCACCCCATGGCCCCTGTACAAGGTAATACACCCTCCCCATTGTCACAGCTCTTGCTTTCTTTGTTTGTGCGTTTTTGTTTTTTTTTCAATTGCGTTTTCCCCTGAGTCTACAAACCGCCCTGTGAGAATTCAGTCTAAGGGGGGATACAGATAGAGGAAGGGTGAGGGGTCTGTGTAAACATAGGGGAGCGGAAGGGTCAAGGGAAGACATAGACGGCTATGAGAGCCTGTGCATGAACATCTCTGGCCCCTTATTTTCCAGTATCTCAGTGTATAGCGCCCCCTAGGTCTCTAACAATCCACCCACAACAGACAAGAAGTCATTAGTCTAATCTAATAGACAGGCCCCTCGACCTACTGGGCCCTGTACACAGGGAACACCAATGATATGTCCAACCCTAGTAAGGGTCTATGTAATGAGGGAGGGCCTGGGGTCTGTATAAAGGGGGAGGGTCTGGTCTGACATTGTGTCTATATGAAGGGGATAGGGCACAGTATGGGGTTTGTATGACACAATGTCAAGGTCTAGGGTTGGCATGGTGGAGGGAGAAGGGTCTGTATAAAGGGATGTGACCTTGTGTCTGTAGGAAGGGGATAGGGTACGGTGTGGGGTCTGCAGAAAGGGTCTAGGGCGGTATAAAGGAAAGGAGGGGATCAATAAAAAGGAGGGGAAGGGTCTGGTCTGGGGTTTGTGTAAAGGAGGGGTAGTGGGTCTGGTTTGGGGGTCTGTATAAAGGGGAATCTGGTATGTGATCTCTATAAATGGGAAAGGGGGGGTCTTTATAAATTAGGGGAGATTCTGGTGTGGGATCTATAGAAATGAGGCGGGGTCTGGTTTGGGGTCTGTATAAAGGAGTGAAAGGGTCTAGGCTTAGGGTATGTATAAATGAAGGCGTCTGTATAAATGGGGGTCTTTATGAATGAGGGGTGGTCTGTAAAAAGGAGTGAAAGGGTCTAATTTAGGGTCTGTATAAATGAGGGGGGATGTCTGGATTGGGTTCTGCATAAAAGGGGGTCTGTATAAATGATGGGGATCTGGTTTGGGGTCTGTATAAAGGGAAGCCTGTATAAATGAGGGGTGTCTTGTGTGGGATCTGTATAAATGAGGGGGTGGGAGTGTATAAATGGAAGGTCTGGTGAGGGGTTTGTTTAAAGGGGTGTTCTGTATAAATGAGGGGTGGCCTGTATAAAGGAGGGGGGGGGGGTCTGTATAAGGCGTGAGAGGGTTTAGTTTAGGATCTGTATAAATGAAGACAGGGGGTCTGTATAAATTAGGGAGGGTCTATATAAAGGAGTGAGAGTCTGGTGTTGGATCTGTATAAATGAGGGGGGTCTGTATAAGGGGATCTCCTCTGCGGTCTCTATTTAGGTCTGTATAAGGGAGGGGCTGCAGCCTCTATTTATTTAGGTTTAAAACAAAAAAAGAAAGGACATGGCGCGCCCCATTGCCTAATTCAACACCTTTGAATACATGGGAACCAATTTGTCAGAGGGCTCCTCTCTGGGTGACCTGATTCTTTAAGGGCTCCTTCACACGGGCACAGACGGGGGCGGATTATGGCGCGGAATCCACGCCATAACCCGCCCCCCTCACAACAGTGGTCTATGGAGACGGTTAGCGTTCGTTTTTTTTGCCGACATGACCTTTCTTGAGGCGGATTCCGTGGGAAGTGGAAACCGCGACGTGGTATTTAAAGGTCCATTCACTGTCCAGGAGGTAAAACCGCATGGCGATATTTACCAAAAAACGCCTCAGTGTCCAAAAATTGCTTCAGGAATAATAATAATTTTTTTCCGGGCCAAATTACGCCGCACGGTATTCACGTGTGAACTAATCCTAACACCCGCAGTGTAATATTTACTTTTTGGGAAACAAGAGCGACCATTGGCAAAGCCCGGCACCTGACAATACACGCACGGCTGTAGATTTGCCATCCAGGACACTAGGAAAGCTGGGTGACAAGACAACTGCAATGGTTAGGAGCGCCATATTCGTTGTCAGAGTCACCCAGCTTTCCCAGGAAGAGATTGGTTCAGATTTGCCATGAAGGACACTAGGAAAGTTGGGTGACGACCTGTTGTATGTCCCCTCTGTGTGGCCGGTATCACCCAGCTTTCCCAGAAGCAGATACTGATGTTAGAGGAGTCCAGTGTATGTAGACGGAGTATGGCCACCTAGTCCTGCCTCCCCATTGCCCACACCTCGGGCTATCTCACCACACACCGGACTATTTCCAGTCAGAGATTTTTCGCAAACACTCTGGCGCGTCATTGAAAACTTTATTGCCTATCGCGGCGCCTGACAAAGTCTCATCCGGCCCCATCTGAGGGGGAAAGTCTCACCTTCTCCCTAAATTACTACAGAAACCCCATGAAACACCCCCGACCATCAGTTCAGCGGGGTCACCCTATTTAGAAAGCCGTGTTAAAGGCGTAAAAGAGGGTAAGAGAGGGCGGCCTCCCGCGCCTCCCCCTGAAACTACACGTCCCGTCATGCCCCGCGAGCGCTCCCAGAAACCGCGCATGCGCCGTGCCTTCCCCGATTCCAAGTTTGGAGCTTTTCAGCTGGCAGCCCTTGGCCCATCATGTAGGTGCAGAGCCCGGGATCTCGGCTGCAACTGCAAGTGCTGGTAACCTATAGCCCGGAGCGGAGAGGACGGCCATCCCTGTGCAGCCGCCAGTGGGGGCATCGCTGTGCAATCCAGGAACAGCCCGTGCAAGCACCTCCTGCAAGCCCGAGCAGCCCTGCAGGAAGATCTGGAGCCTGCAGTTTGCATCTTTGTTGCAAAACTAGAGAGAAAGAGAGAGAGGAGAAGAGAGGAGAGGCAAAGTCTTTTGTGCACCCCTCCCCCCTCCCATCATAGCAAAGGGGAGAATGTCTCAGCCTGGTAAAGGAGGTAAGGGGCAGCCTGCTGGAGTTTCCACGGGGCAAATGCAAAATCAACTCTGTGCATATGAGAGGGCAGGAGGGCAGGCAGCAGTGTGCCAGTGCATTAGGAAGTTGGAGCCTTCCCTGGTGCAGTTGCATTTCCTGTTTGCTGGCTGCCCTTCTGCAGAGTTCCTGCAAGGCAGGGCTTCCATGCAACATGTCTGGAGATCACCACTCCTAGTGCAATCCTCAGCCCAGCCATGGCTGCACTGCTCCAAGTGGAGTTTTCAGTTTCCTGCAGCCAGATCTTGCACAGCCCTTCCATGCAGGGGTTAAATCTGCATGCACTTTTTTGGTGCACGGTTGCATTGTGGTGGTGTTACGTCTCTAGTGATTTATTCTGCACGATGGTGAATTATTCTTGCACCTTTCCTTAGATTAGATTTCAGGATATATATATATATATATATATATATATATATATATATATATAGTTTTTTTTGCATACTTTTATGTTGTTTGCCGTACTGCAGGATCGCAACCTGTAGTTGGAGGGGTGTGAAAAATTAAAATTATTTTTTTAGTTTTTCAGATTGCAGGATTTATTTTTTTTTGCATTTCTGTTGTTTTCTCTACAGCGCAGGATTGCAGATTGCAATCTATCGTCTGGTGCGTGCATAAATAATTTTTTTTTCATTTTGTAAATATATTTGCAGGATTTTTTTCCTTCATTTTACGTTGCGTTGTTTATTACAGTGCAGGATTGCAACCCTGGGCCACACATAAGAAAAATGATCCTTATATTATTTTTTTTGTTTTAGTTTGCATTTTGTGTTATAATATTTCAGGGATTTTTTTTTTTTTTTTTACTATTACGCAGGATTGCAACCTATAATCGGAGCGCGGAAAATAAAATGGTAAAATGCATTTTATTTTGCAATTTATTTTAGTTTTCTCAAGTATTGCAAATGCATTTATTTAAGCTGCATTCAGTAAAATGGTTGTAAATGTAAAAAAAAAACAAAAAACTGTAAATCTGCAAAAAAATCTGAGTTTAATTTCTTGTGCATATTTTTTGCTCTCTGTTCCTGATGGAGTTTTTTGCATTGCTGCCATTTGTTGAGGGAGTTTGGGCTGTGACTGACTTTAGCCCCCTCCTCCTGACATGTAGCGTCCCCCTCCTCCTGACAGCCTGGCTTTCCTGACTGCTCTCCTTTCTTTGCCATTGCACAGTCAGGCTCGGTATTGATCGCCGCTCATTCTATACACCGAGCTATTTAAAACCTCCTTTATGAAAGACTATTTTTGCAGTCCGGCCCCTAAGGCCTTGCCAGTGCCGGGCGCGCCAATGAAATTTCAGACTGGAAAAAAAAAATCTGGGGGACGCTTAGCGCCGGTTAATAGAGAGGGGGGGGGGGATTAAATGTGAAATCTGTTTGTGGATTCTTTAGAAGTCTTGGCTTGCTTCTGATGGGATCCGTCAAGTGTTTTCCTAGGTTTATTTTGGGCTGAATGGTTGGGGTTGGTTAGAAATGAGGGGGGGTCTGCTTGTATCTAATGACTCACAAAGGGGATGGTTAAAAATAATAGTAATAAGGAGGGCATTTTTTTTTTCTCCTCGGATTTCATGCACGGTGCAAAGTTTTCGGGCGCATTCACACAGTGCAGTTGCATCAAAATTGGATGTGAAAAAACGGGGCAGCCTGGGGGAGGTTTTCGGTGCACGGTCTTCATTTTACAGGTGACTTGTATTTATTTAAAGGGATAATTCAGACGGACTGGAAAACACCTGGAGGGGTGCTAAAATAAAAATGGGTGATACTTTCCTCTCCCAGTCCTCCGTTCCAGCATGGAGTCCTCCGTTCCTTGCCCCCAGTTTGGTAGCAGTGCCCGATTCTGCTGTGTGGGGGCCCTGGGACTCTTTCAAGGGCTGTGCTTATGACTTTTAGCAGTTTCATCGCCTCTATGTATACTTTCACTGCCAACCCTGCAGTCTGTATAGAAAATACACCTGAGCTGACTAATGTGCAAATGAAGTATTTTCTATGCAGACCCCGGGCGCATTGATCTTCCAGGCTTAGATTGTGGGATACCTCTACAAAGGCAGGCAACTTTGGTGGTATCTTTAAGCTGTCCTTAGATTTGGTCGGGGTCTGCCACCTAGGACCATACTACTATATTGCAATGAGAGTATAGTTAACGCTCAGCATAGTAATGGCCCGATACTGTGGGCAAAGGAGCTGAACCCGCAGTCTGGGTCTTGGCTCTATTAGATATCTGAGGCCCGGGACAACCCGCTGAAGTCGGAAAATACTGTGAACCTCAATGGCTTAACCCATCACATGACATTATCTAAAGCAACCGTGGCATCTGTGAGGTTAGGTGGTGAGATCGAACCCTCTTTGGCCCCTCGGATCACTTGCGATGGGATGACAGGGTCTGAGGGGTTGCCTTGGCTTTCCCTATGGCGTACACTGAGCCTATGTGCAATGTACTGCAATACAGAAATATTGCAGTACATTGTACTTGGGATCAAGACATCCCAGGTGACAGTTCGCTTGTGGGACAGAAGGGAACAAAAGTTATAAGAACATATATAAATTATATAACATACACAGACAGACAAGGACTCCCCCGTATACATAGAAGTCCGCACTCCCACAGATATCCAGTACATTGCACGTGATAAAAATATATACTGCATTGTGCAAATGTATGTGTTCTGGTCAAATCCCCCCGGCCGCCCCCAAAAATGTTACTGCTTATCAAAATATATTTACCCCAAAAAACTTGTGAACGTAAATATGTAACAAGTTCTAAATCTAATTGTACAATCTTGTTAATTGTTAAAGGGATCCTATTAATCAGATGGCATTTTATGTGCCTAACACGTCGGAATAGCCTTAAAGGGATCCTATCAGTTAAACACAATTTTTTTTCTATGTACCACGTCGGAATAGCCTTAAGAAAGGCTATTCATCTCC
Source organism: Leptodactylus fuscus (assembly GCF_031893055.1). Classification (NCBI taxonomy): domain Eukaryota; kingdom Metazoa; phylum Chordata; class Amphibia; order Anura; family Leptodactylidae; genus Leptodactylus; species Leptodactylus fuscus. The sequence goes on along the minus strand of NC_134270.1, from coordinate 2,960,072 downwards.
TACCTTTCGTCATCTTCTCCGCGCCGCCGTTCTCCTACAATCTCGGTTCTTTGCGGTATGCAAATTAGTTCTCTCGTGGCCTGTGGGCATGCTCAGTCTGGCTCTGCCCGAGGCCTAGAAGTTACAAGCCACCGCCGGAAGAAGAGGCTGAAGAGGACGCTGCTGTACTCTCGCAGCATTGGGGACGCCCCAAGTGCTGTTTGAGCCTGGGGCCCGCCCACAGTGCTACGAGAGAACTCATTTGCATACTGGTGAAGACATCTAAAGGTAGGAGACGAATAGCCTTTCTTAAGGATATTCCGATGTGTTAGGCACAAAAAATGCCATCTGATTGATAGGATCCCTTTAAGGCCCGATTCACATCTGTGCAGCACATAAATAAGCGGTTACCTTAGGAAACCTGTGGACCCCATAGACTATAGACGCCTTGCGGAATGGCGAACGGAATGCCCGCACGGAGACCGGGCGCCGATGTGAACCGAGCCTGAGATCATTAGAAGTTACCGTTTTATTTTTGGAGTTGGTAACTTTTTTTTTTGTCCAACTTCTACTCCAAAAATTGCTCACCCCATGTTAGTTTTTGCGTTGCTGGTACGCCACCAGATGTACTTGGCATATTCAGCTGACAGATCCAGTTTAATCACTTCCGGACCGCCCATAGACTATATACGTCCGGGAAGTGGTTAAGAAGAGAGGGATCGGACATGATGAAATCCATCTGCCCGATCCTTCTCTCCACGTCACATTTCTGGCCAGTCCCACCAAAGTCTGGGGGTTTGCCTAACATTAGGACGTTTCTGTGACCCTCTGCTTCTTATTGTTGTGTAGGTGGTCACTGCCTGGCGAGGGCGCTCTCCCGATACTGTGTTTTCAGAACAGATAATTGTGGGGTTTTGCTTATGGGAACGGATCCTGCGTTACGATGGCTGGGGAGAGGAGCGGGCGCTGTATTATTAGCTACGGAAGGACGCCGCTGTAACTATGACTACCAGGGAAGCAAACCAGGTTCACACATACTGAGTTAGCAGATTTTTTTTTGATTTTTTTTTTTTTTTTTTGCGTTGTGAATGGACGCAACTTCTGTGCCAGTCTGCTGGCCTCACGGCGTCATTGGCTGATTCCGTTTATACGGATGATACATCTACGTGCGTCACAATACACATCTAGCTCAGCGACGTCTATACGGATGTACGTTACACTTAAGAGCGTTCATCGCGCCCTTATAAAATGGGAGTGAAAAACCGATGTGATTAAGACCTGAAAATCAATAAAAATATTCGAGGGTCTCGCAGACGCGTTACCAAGGAGAAAAAGTTCACTCAGACCGTATAAATTGCGCCGCGTCGGTAACGAAAGTGTTGTAGGACTGTGGAGGGGATGGAAGGAAATTTTTGATGGCAGCTTTTAGGCAACGTCATGATGGACACCTCGTGTTGTGACATCTGTAGATGATGCGGATCTCCTGCCATGGGCCTTCTGGAGGGGTCATTTATAGTCACCGGGTGCAACTTGTTTCTACGCCGCTCCCATATTGTAGGTCCGGGGAGGGGGCTGACGGTGGCTTTAAAAAGGTTATTCAGGTGCTGTTATTAGTTTATAACAAGACCACCCCGTTTTTGTTAATTACCGTGGAAATCGATATGCAAATGAGCTTGATCGTGCACGGTGGGCACCCTGTGCACCCCTTTGTGTCATAGCTTCTGGACGTCCACCGCTCTTCCTTGTGCCTCCAAACTCTCCTCCTCCTGCTTCTTCACCACCTTCATCGCCGGTGGTTTCTGTTGAAATCACGCGCATGCGCAGTAGCGCTCCCTCCGGCACGCTACTGCGCATACTCCAGCGCCAACTCGCAATGTTCTCTACAGGAAAATGGCGCATGCGCGTGATTTCAATACAAACCACCGACGATGCAGGCGGTGAAGAAGTAGGAGGAGGGCGGCTTTGGAGGCACAAGGAAGAGCAGTGGGCGCCCAGAAGCTATGACACTAAAGGGTGCACGGAACGCCCACTGTGCACGATCGAGCTCATTTGCATATCGATTTCCACAGTAATTAACAAAAATGGGGGGGTCTTTTTACAAACTAAGGGTGAATTCACACTGAGTAAACGCTAGCTTATTCTGAACGTAAAACACGTTCAGAATAAGCGGCGTCTAAAGCAGCTCCATTCATTTCTATGGGAGCGGGGATACGAGCGCTCCCCATAGAAATGAATGGGCTGCTTCTTTCACTCCGTGCAGTCCCATTGAAGTGAATGGGGAGTGCCGGCGTGTACGCTCCGGCATGAGCAGAGCTTGCCGTATACGCCGGCACTCCCCATTCACTTCAATGGGACTGCACGGAGTGAAAGAAGCAGCCCATTCATTTCTATGGGGAGCGCTCGTATCCCCGCTCCCATAGAAATGAATGGAGCTGCTTTAGACGCCGCTTATTCTGAACGTGTTTTACGTTCAGAATAAGCTAGCGTTTACTCAGTGTGAATGCACCCTAATAGCAGCACCTGAATATACCTTTAGCTCATAACACGTAAATCTAGGAATAGAGCCCCTTTAAGCCTGGATAACCCCCCTTTAAGGGCTTAAAGAACAGTCTTCTTGCAAAAAATCAGTTTCCATACACCCTGTTAGGTAATTTTGGGACCCTCTGTTCAGGATCTCGTGCAGACTTTCCATCTGGAGGACTTGACCCATCCTGCATTATAGAGGCAGCCCACTCCTATGAATGGACAATGTGTAATGCTTCATTCCCCCTGTGGTGGCGCTGCAGAGAATTTCATCACTTACTGTCTGATCTCCCCGCGGATCACATCCCGTTGTCGTCAGTTTATTGTCAGGGGAACCTTCTAACAAGTAAGATCCCTTTTAAGTTCGGGTTGTAATGATAAGATCCACTTAGTAGAAAGAGACTGAACTGGGAGATTTAGTGGAAGTTCCCCGGAGTCTTAGGGAACAAAAAAATCTAGAATTTGAAAGTGAAATCCCAGTTGATGCTGGAATAGTGTATGCTCTGGATGTGTAAGCTCTTTGATGCTGCTGCTGACAACTTTATAGACCCGTCTTTTTATGGTTTGAGAATATGAATAGGACGCCTGTGTATTTGCTTTCTGTTCTGCTTCTCGATAAAATCAAAGGAACCCTGTGGGGAGAGGTGTCGGTGGTGCCTCCTGTGGTGTCTGGTGCAGTGGAGGCGGTGCTTCCTGTGGTGTCTGGTGCAGTGGAGGCGGTGCTTCCTGTGGTGTCTGGTGCAGTGGAGGCGGTGCTTCCTGCGGAGTCTGGTCCAGTGGAGGCGGTGCTTCCTGCGGAGTCTGGTCCAGTGGAGGCGGTGCTTCCTGCGGAGTCTGGTGCAGTGGAGGCGGTGCTTCCTGTGGTGCCTGGTGCAGTGGAGGCGGTGCTTCCTGTGGTGTCTGGTGCAGTGTAGGCGGTGCTTCCTGTGATGTCTGGTGCAGTGGAGGTGGTGCTTCCTGCGGAGTCAGGTCCAGTGGAGGCGGTGCTTCCTGCGGAGTCTGGTCCAGTGGAGGCGGTGCTTCCTGCGGAGTCTGGTCCAGTGGAGGCGGTGCTTCCTGCGGAGTCTGGTCCAGTGGAGGCGGTGCTTCCTGCGGAGTCTGGTCCAGTGGAGGCGGTGCTTCCTGCGGAGTCTGGTCCAGTGGAGGCGGTGCTTCCTGCGGAGTCTGGTCCAGTGGAGGCGGTGCTTCCTGCGGAGTCTGGTCCAGTGGAGGCGGTGCTTCCTGCGGAGTCTGGTCCAGTGGAGGCGGTGCTTCCTGCGGAGTCTGGTCCAGTGGAGGCGGTGCTTCCTGCGGAGTCTGGTCCAGTGGAGGCGGTGCTTCCTGCGGAGTCTGGTCCAGTGGAGGCGGTGCTTCCTGCGGAGTCTGGTCCAGTGGAGGCGGTGCTTCCTGCGGTGTCTGGTCCAGTGGAGGCGGTGCTTCCTGCGGAGTCTGGTCCAGTGGAGGCGGTGCTTCCTGCGGTGCCTGGTGCAGTGGAGGCGGTGCTTCCTGCGGTGCCTGGTGCAGTGGAGGCGGTGCTTCCTGCGGTGCCTGGTGCAGTGGAGGCGGTGCTTCCTGCGGTGCCTGGTGCAGTGGAGGCGGTGCTTTCTGCGGTGTCTGGTCCAGTGGAGGCGGTGCTTCCTGCGGTGCCTGGTGCAGTGGAGGCGGTGCTTTCTGCGGTGTCTGGTCCAGTGGAGGCGGTGCTTCCTGCGGTGTTTGGTGCAGGTGGTGCTTCCTGTGATGTCTGGTGCAGTGCAGGTGGTGCCTCCTGTGGTAGTCCCTACTTCCAGGATCACTACAGCCACCCCAAAAATTCTGACCAGTCCTGTACAGAGCTATATCACAATCTGTGTTGAATTTTCATGGACATGTATAGGAAGTGTCAGTCTAGGTGTAGTTTGGTGCCAACTGCCTCCTGAGGGGTCATATCTGTGTCCGTCACATCCATCAGCAAACTAAAAATTCTTGCAATCCTGACTTTTTGGTCCCGTGATTTCAGTTAAAACCATGGACACCCACTGGGCTCTGGTGTCCACTATTTTAGTGGACCGCTTTTCTGGTCTTCGAATGGACACCCAACACTAATGTGAACATGGTGTAAAGCTAATACCTCCCAATTTGGTTCGGACTTGCTGAGCATCTAATGTATATTGGGGCCTCCAATTCTCGCCCAAGGAATAAGCAGAAGGAAAAAAAATCAAAACAATTTACACTTTTTGGTGTCCTACAAGGCATCTGTTTTTAGTCCCCAGACCTTAGATGTGACTTGTATGTGACTGAGAGGCAGCCTGCTGGAGCAGAAAGCTTCCTCCCCTGCACTAGGAATCTTAAGGATGGGCCGGCAATTTTATGTATTTCGATATCTCCTTAAAGGTCTCTTTAAAGGGGTTCTCTAGGACCTTAAATGAGATGTCCAAATATTTAATATTTGGGATTCCAGGGGTCAGACCCCAAGAGATCAGATAGGTCTCGCCTATCCCCTGCTGGGAGGTGCAGGCCCTCTGTTATAGACCCTATTGTATATAATGTATGCCTGAACTGCGTTGTGCTCATATAGGGTAACATAAGAGAGCTGACAGAGGCGCGCCGTAACGTTCGTTTAATAACAAGTCCTTATATTAAGGGGAATGCCGCTGACCTTTACTAGGGTTTCCCGGGCTGCAGGTGTTGTAGTGACAAAGCGAGGGGGGTGGGGACGCAGATCCTCGATTACCAGGGAATCAGAACCACAGTTTCCTGTCTTATCAGTCATGTCCTTGGCAGTGCGTGGGTTAACAGTTACATTTCTGGCCATTGATCTCACCGCTGTAGATGCTGCAGATATCGGGGTTTACCTTTTGCATTTTTAACGCCGGGTAATTTTTGTGACGTCTTTCTAGATGCTTTTGTATTCTGTTGGTGTCTCGAGGATTAACAGCAATGGATGTCACCCAGCTTTCCCCAGTGCCTGACTAGCACATTACTCAGCATTGCTGCTCGTAAAGGCGTTTCAGATCTAGCTGGGGGGGCGCTGTTGCATGGGTGCTTAGGTGTTTTTGCCTCTGGAAGTGGTAGAAGATGGTAGTGCAGGTTTGGAGTAACTACTTATGATGAGTTCACAAAATCAACACAATTTCTATGTAGTTTTGGGCGCTGCGAAGGCATTAAAGGGTTATCGGGGACTATGAAGTTGATGGCTGTGGCCTCTTCACTACTTGCCAAGCACAGCGCCATACGCTATATGGTGGCAGTGCTTGGTATTGCAGCTCAGCCTCGTTCGAGTCTGCGACTAATGAGCATGTCCCTGCCTGAGAGGTGGCAATGGAGCTCAGTATCACAGTCCAGGATAACCCGAGGAATCAATATCCAGTTATTATATTGGCCAGCTGCTTAAAGGGAACCTGTCAGCTCAAAATTGCCCTAACCGGTTCCCTTTAAAGGGGTATCAGACTTAAAAATAAAGGAATATAGCTGTATTCACATTTGCCTCCAATATCTCAATATCTTCTTCTGTGGTTTTTTTTAAATTATTTTCTGTTCTCTTGGCTTCTCGATACGCTTCTTAGTAGCCAGACTTTAGCGTCACTCCCTGCAGATCTTAGGCCGTGTTCACATTACCAGTGTGGCTTCTGTTTATAACCGGATGCTGCAGATCTCACTAGAGCTGATGGACCTTATTGACCATCTGTAGACGACGTCTTCCCCCAATGTCGCTTCTGATACTGGTTTGGTGTTCAGCATGTTTTGAACTGGAGTTGAACACTATTCATTTGTAGGTGATCCTTTAATTTATCACACAGCTCCTGGTTACATGAAGAAGGCGCCGACAAGCAAAGGAGTTGGTGAGTCTGTCGGGTGACTTGTCCGTGTTGTGTGCATGAGCAAGGTTGTCTTATGACTCGCTGAAGCTGCTTTCAACATGTACATTGTGATCATCTGTAAAGTGTATGTCCTTCTGTCCGACATCATGTATACATAAGTAGCTTATAAACACATTGCCTTACTTATCTTGTATTATACTCCAGAGCTGCGCTCACTATTCTGCTGGTACAGTCACTGTGTACATACATTACATTACTTATCCTGTATTATACTCCAGAGCTGCGCTCACTATTCTGCTGGTGCGGTCAGTGTGTACACACATTACATTACTTATCCTGTATTATACCCCAGAGCTGCGCTCACTATTCTGCTGGTGCAGTCACTGTGTACACACATTACATTACTTATCCTGTATTATACCCCAGAGCTGCGCTCACTATTCTGCTGGTACAGTCACTGTGTACATACATTACATTACTTATCCTGTATTATACTCCAGAGCTGCGCTCACTATTCTGCTGGTACGGTCACTGTGTACATACATTACATTACTTATCCTGTATTATACTCCAGAGCTGCGCTCACTATTCTGCTGGTACGGTCACTGTGTACATACATTACATTACTTATCCTGTATTATACTCCAGAGCTGCGCTCACTATTCTGCTGGTACAGTCACTGTGTACATACATTACTTATCCTGTATTATACTCCAGAGCTGCGCTCACTACTCTGCTGGTGCAGTCACTGTGTACATACATTACATTACTTATCCTGTATTATACTCCAGAGCTGCGCTCACTATTCTGCTGGTGCAGTCACTGTGTACATACATTACATTACTTATCCTGTATTATACTCCAGAGCTGCGCTCACTATTCTGCTGGTGCAGTCACTGTGTACATACATTACATTACTTATCCTGTATTATACTCCAGACCTGCGCTCACTATTCTGCTGGTACAGTCACTGTGTACATACATTACATTACTTATCCTGTATTATACTCCAGAGCTGCGCTCACTATTCTGCTGGTGCAAGTCACTGTGTACATACATTACATTACTTATCCTGTATTATACTCCAGAGCTGCGCTCACTATTCTGCTGGTACAGTCACTGTGTACATACATTACATTACATCTCCTGTATTATACTCCAGAGCTGCGCTCACTATTCTGCTGGTGCAGTCACTGTGTACATACATTACATTACTTATCCTGTATTATACTCCAGAGCTGCGCTCACTATTCTGCTGGTACAGTCACTGTGTACATACATTACATTACATCTCCTGTATTATACTCCAGAGCTGCACTCACTATTCTGCATGCTTAGCAGCAGAAACCTTAAATCTCCACATGCCTGTTTTCCAGATATGTCATATATCAGCTTGCTGACTGTTTCCTGTGGTAACCAGCAGAATGGTGTTTTGGGCTGTAATACAGGATGTTAAATATAAGCAAAGCAGCGTGTTCATACAGTTACTTTTCCACAAGCGCACAGTCTCTCTCTCTCTCTCTCTCTCTCTGTCTCTGTCTCTCTCTCTCTCCTGGACATACCCTTTACAGTGCACTTCATAGACCCTGTTATAGCAACTATAAAGGGTTAAACTTGTAGACGCGACATTGGTTGGACATCTACAAGTGGAATTTCAGCATCTCTGCTTGCTGTCACCTTATAAAAGACCAAAACCTCTGTCAGCAGGGGTGGGATACAGGGTGTCGGCTCTACATAATCCTGTGTCTCCATGCTGGTACTTGTTAACCTGGTAGTTCTCCATGGGGCGGTGCGCATGCGCGCCCAACACTCTATTTATATGGGGCTTCAAACTCTGTAGTGCCGTAGTTATAACCCCAGTACCAACCAATTAAATCTCTGTTCTGTGCCTAAATGGGCCAACTACCCCAACTACTTTCCCAGGTCCGATCCAAAAGTGGCCAGTATCTTGTTGGCCAGTATCACTTCTAGAGTACAAGGGTTGATGATTTAGTGATGGGGTTTTTTTGCTGTGTTTTTAGTTTGTGCTGCTTGGTGTTTCTGAAGTTTTTGGCTTTCTAGTATGTCTCACTTAAACATCACGTTGTACGTTATCACATTTTAATCACTTGAGACCCCAAAGGTAAACTTTGTCTCCTTTAATAGGATCCGTTTCACCGATTCTGGCACAGTTAGAATTTTTTCTCTAGCCCTCACCGTTCCTGAGTAATCAGTTCTGTTAGTTTTGGATATGCTCTTTAGTGGGAGGTGTCACAGTAGAGAGCCTAAAGAGCATATCCAAAACTAACAGCACTGATTGCTCAGGAACGGTGAGGGCTAGAGAAAAAATTAGAACTGTGCCAGATTCAGTGAAGCAGTGCCTATTAAAGGATAAAAAACAAACTGGTGGTGTAAGGTCTGCCTTAAAGGGATGTTTTGGGAGAAGCTTTGATAAATAATAATACATTTTATTTATATAGCACCAACATATTCCGCAGCACTGTACAATTTAAATGCTACATAAGGTGGCTGCCTGTCCATTGGGACCATTACCAGTTTCCAGTGTCAGGGCCCACATGTTCCCCCTCTACAGCTAAGAGGAGACTGAACGGAGCCGGGGTTGAGTGTGTTCTCTGCCACTTCATTGACAATCTTGGCCAAATTCTGTTCTTGGGCTTGGTTCACACCTGCTTTATAGTCTCTGTAAAATACTCCGTCGCAGATTTTGTCTAAAATTGGAAGAAAAAAAAAAATCCTCTGGTTTCAGTATAAACCTGACGGACACCCTGCAAGTTTTCATTAAAGTCTATGGGGATTCCTAGCGGACTGCAGACCTGAATAATGGAAAGGCTAATGGCGTCAGCCGTTTCCATAGACTTCCCTAGACTCATGCTTGGCTGTCTCTCGTAACCGTAGTCTTGTGGCTCAGGATGACCGGGGATTCCCTGTGGTCGGAGTCCCGCCATTCTAGCATTTATCACCTCATTCCCCATTTAACCAGTGGTTCACCCAGCTTGTTGACTGTTTCCTGGTACCACGGGTTTGTTGTGGCTTTGCATCTCTGGTCAATTCGCTAAGCTGCAGTACCAGACACAAACTGTGGATAAGTGAGGCGCTGTTTCAGTAACTAGGCAGCCATGTTTTCCTCCATCTCCTTTGTACATGTCGCCTCCATCATGCTCAGTGTGTGTGTCATAGGGCCAGGTCATGTCAGCAGTGATGAGTAATGGTCCTTGTCATTGTGTAGTCAGACCCCTCCCACACATGATCAACCATTCAGCAATGCCTGGTGACCCGGGCCGGGCCCGTCCTCTGTTGTTTATTGAGTAAGCAGTGATGTCGCCCCCTCCATTGTCAGGTGTGCTGAGAGTTTTCATGGCTTTGTTTTATTGCGTGTTTTGCCTTTTTACATGTACAAAAAAAAATTTACATTTTTTTTTTTTTGTGTAAATTTTTACCCAATTTCTTTTTTTTTATTACTTAGGGAAGAGGAAAAACCCAAAGTTGCCTAAGCTCCCGATTTTTGAGGAACGGGATCCGACTCCACCCACGTAAGTCCGACCGTCTATAAAATATATGACGTGATGGTAATCTTCTCTTCTTAAAGGGATCCTTCCTACTTTGGAAACCATTTTTTTGTTAGAAGGGCTCACTAGAAAGTTGTCGACCAGCTGTAATCTGGGCTGGAGCACTACAGCAAGTGAGCAATTTTCCTACAGCACCTCCGCAGGATGAATGAGGCATTACATCAGGGGTCTCAAACTCAATTTACCTGGGGGCTGCTGGAAAGAGTCTGGGTGAGGCTGGGCAGCATCAGGTTTTCCACAAGCTATGCGTGCCGCAGCAAATTTAGCTCCACCCACTTTTATGTTGACTCCGCCCATTCTCATTCTTTTTTTTCTTTTCTTTTTTCATGTGCCCCCACACAGTAAGCCTACAGTCACTCGTACATTATAGGCCCCCACATTATAATGTTCTCTTCCAACTGCTCCACAGTATTAAGTCCCTCTCCTCGTGCCCCAGTTTAAATTGGGGGAAACTAGAGGGGACATGAAACTGGAGCAGCTGGAGGACATTAACAGGGGGGGTAGCTGGAGGGGGGGCAATAAATTAATGGCAGTTGAAGTGGCACATTAAACGGGGAGCAACTAGAGGGGGACATTAAACTCGGGCAGCTAGAAGCAGACATTAAACTGTAGGACTAGCTGGACGGTGACCTTAAACTGTGGGCAATGCCCCCTCCAGTTGTCCCCAGTTTAAGTGCCCCTCTTCATCTACCCCCAGTTTCATCTCCCCCCACCACTTCTCCCCCAATTTCAGATTTCCCTTCATCTGCCCCATTTTGTCTCCCCTCTATCTGCCCCCAGTTTCATGTCCCCCTCCATCTGCCACCAAGCTTCATGTCCCCCTCCATCTGCCACCAAGCTTCATGTGCCCCCTCCATCTGCCACCAAGCTTCATGTCCCCCTCCATCTGCCACCAAGCTTCATGTGCCCCCTCCATCTGCCCCCAATTTCATGTCCCCCCTCCATCTGCCCCCAATGTCATGTCCTTCCATCTGCCCACAATTTCATACCCCCCTCATCTCTGCACCCAGTTTCATGTTCCCCTTCCATCTGTGACCCTAGTTTCATGTCCCCCCTCCATCTCTGCCCTTGGGTTACTCAGAGACACACACAGACACACACTCTCCACCCTGCATCTCACATTCCCCTCCCCTCTCAGTACCTTTAGACGGCACATGCCTTCATCTTCCAGTTGGCACACTAAGACGCCTCCCTAGTGAAAGGGCCATGCAGGGAGCTGCGCATGGCAGGAGTATAAAAGCGGGACTTTCCCGCTAAATGCAGGACGGTTGGGAGCTATGTATTGAGGTGAGGGCCACATTTGGCCCGTGGGCCACGAGTTTGAGACCCCTGCATTACATAATTCTTATTGAAATCGATCGGGTAAAGTCCCTGAATGAAACCCACCCCCAAAACACAATGACAGTGGTTTGAAACTCCCTTTAAAGCGACCCTGTGACCTTTCCTGACTGCTGATTTTTGTTTTAGCTAAATTACAGTCCTGTAAAATAAGTGATTGAGGATCTTTCCATAGAAAGCTACATTGTGTCATCCCTCTGTGGTTCCTCCTGGAAATGTAGGAATGAATTAATAGAAGGGTATGATAAACTCTTATGACATGGGAAGCGGTAGCACCCAGGTCTCAGTTTATTTGTACAATTCCAGGAGGAGTAACAGAGTCCCTGCATAATCAGATTATTCAATTTATCAAAACTCGCCCCGACTGGTCAAAGCGGCTGCAATGTCTGTGGCCTCTTCACTGAATACCAAGCACAGCGCCATACATTGTATAGTGGCTGTGTTTGGTATTGCAGCTTAGCCCCATTCATTGCCATGTGACCAAAAACAGGACGCCATCTGAACTGGGAAGGGGCTGCAGCCTCTTATATCAGGTGGTAGGCGGGGGTCGCAGGTGTTAGACCCCCACTGATAACCTATTGATAGCCTATGGAAAGATGGCTGGTGTGGCAGGGCCTCAGCTGTGACGGGCGGTGGGTATATGTTCAGTCCTCCCTGTACTCGAGGGTGGGGTCAGGGCTCGTTGCCCGCCGTTCCCTGCAGGCAGCTATATAAGAGGCGGCCATAGGGACTTCCTGGGGAATATCGGAGGTGCCACAGAGCTGACATCACAGTTTAGTTGCCGCACAAAGAATCCCCAGCTGTTACATTCCTGAGATTCCAGCTGCTGACTGAATGGAAATGAGCTGATTGAATAGGCTTCATGTCTGCCTCACCGGCGCCCCCTGCTGGTGCATTGTCCTGGCTTCTGGCTCTTCTCTCCATTCCATAGGCGACTGAGGAATGCAGAAGTTCCCAGAAAACAATGAGGCCCATTGACTGTCATTACCGTGCGGTGTCCGGGTCTTATGGGGAGGCAAACCTGCAGTCTGAACTGGGGCCAAACTGTACAGGCTCTTTAAACAAAAGTTCCATGGACTTTCTGCTGGGAAGTCCTCAAAGGCAAAAGTGAGGAGTAGCTACATGCAGAACATGATGGGAGTCGTAGTATCACAACCGCTGAAGCCGCAGGTTGTCAACCAATGATAACGTATGTGCCGCAACGTGTGTACCGGTATGTAACAGTTTTGTCTTTTTCTCCACCACCTTAGGCCACCACGTGACTTGGACTCAAAAGCACATCTTCTGATTGGAGACAAGGTATGTACACAGTGACTGTACCAGCAGAATAGTGAGCGCAGCTCTGGAGTATAATACAGGATAAGTAATGTAATGTATGTACACAGTGACTGCACCAGCAGAATAGTGAGTGCAGCTCTGGAGTATAATACAGGATAAGTAATGTAATGTATGTACACAGTGACTGCACCAGCAGAATAGTGAGCGCAGCTCTGGAGTATAATACAGGATAAGTAATGTAATGTATGTACACAGTGACTGTACCAGCAGAATAGTGAGCGCAGCTCTGGAGTATAATACTGGATATGTAATGTATGTACACAGTGACTGCACCAGCAGAATAGTGAGTGCAGCTCTGGAGTATAATACAGGATAAGTAATGTAATGTATGTACACAGTGACTGCACCAGCAGAATAGTGAGCGCAGCTCTGGAGTATAATACAGGATAAGTAATGTAATGTATGTACACAGTGACTGTACCAGCAGAATAGTGAGCGCAGCTCTGGAGTATAATACTGGAGGTTCTTCAGGTTATTATTGTTAGGCTCCTGGTGACCTCTGGGGCCTGGTCCCCTAATATTTACTAGTGTTGGGGTTCTGTTCCTTGCATTTCTGTGTGTAGCGGTATATGAGAGGGTCTTGTAGATAGGGATAGATAATCACTGGCTGTTTGGTTTTTGGCCAGGTCACCTACAATGTGAGTTCTTTCTGGCTTTGGTTCCCATGATATCTGCTGTCGGTCCCATTATAGATAAGGGAGACTCTATAGCAGTGATACAGGCGGTGACTAATCTGCAGCTACATAGGAGTGTTTGTATCTCCATTGTTGACCATGTCTGCCCCGGCTCCAGCATTGCTTTTCAGGGGGTGCAGACATCTTTATTAGATTCACTTCAGATTCTGGGCCGTTGAGCAGTTGCAGTTGGTTTTCTAGGAAGCGCCGGCAGATCCTGCAGCTTGTCCTCGCTGTCGCCCACATAGTACAGCTATCGAGTTCTCTGTTGTAACTTGACTACAATGCACAAGACCGCTCCTTCCTGACTTCATATTTGATGCTGCACCCTCTAGCTAAGCCTCCATTGGCGGTCCTGTCAGGTGGAATTCCATGAAGTCTTCTGCACCTGTCCAGCGACGCTACTGGATGTCTTAAAAAAATCCTCCCTCCTTGATCTCCTTGTCAGATTTCAGGGCTCTCTGTATTCTACGTAGTTTGGTCCCTTGTCTTGTGTTAGAAAAAGGGTCAGGCCTGAAACTGTTTTCCCTCTGGCTGATGGGTATTACATCCTCCAAAATGAAGCCTCATCCCCTTTACAAAGGACCTTTCACCACCTCCACATATTCTGGTACAGGTGCAATTTTTTTCTCTAGTCCCCACCGTTCCTGAGCCATCAGTGCTGTTTGTTTTGGCAGTATCCTAACTAGACTCCCTAATGTCAAGAGGGTGTTGGCAGGCAGGCGTAGACAATGGGGTGCCACTCAGAGCTTACGCTGTCATAGCTCTGAATCCCGCCCCCTTGCCTGCTCCTATCTGACACCACCCACTTGACATTGGGGAGTCTAGATACCATATCAGGTGACAAAACTAACTGCGCTGATAGCTCAGGAATGGTGGTGTCTAGAGAAAAAATGTCAACTGTGCTGGAATCAGTGGAGAGGAGCCTGTCCTGGGATGAAAAGTGCTTGATTTCGGATAGGGGTGTGGCTTAAAGAGGACCTTTTACCTCCGCCGCCCTCCACTGATACGTAAAACAAGGTGTGAAAGAACTTCCTAAAGTAGATTATTGTTCAGGCATCTGCAGATGACTCTTGTGACCGACAGGCAAGTATATATTTCTTTTTATCTTATTTTTAGGTTTAGTTGTTCCTTTCCTCTGCTACCTTGGCAGATTACGCATAGTGCGTATCACCCCATATTCTCACTACCATGGCCATATGTGCAGGGAGATGGGCTCCGAGCATTATAGCTATCCCTGCCTTCCAGCCACATACGCTCCTGTACCCATTATAGGACGGACAGTAGGCAGAACCTGCTGCAGGCTAGTCCATAGTAAATGCTTTTATGTTGCATGTACCCTGTGGACTGTTAGCACATATTGCCTGGTACATTGTAACGCCTTATCAGGGTGGCTTAGAGGCGTGCGCTGTTCATATGTTTAGTTTACAGAGGATGTGAGTAGTATTAGGTGCTGTGCAAATACTTGTAGTCCTCCTTATAGCCCCATAGTTCTTAATGATGGGTAGTATTTGTGTATAAATTCAATAAAACCATTTAAAGGGACGCTTTCACCACCTCCACTCTTTGCATCTTTCAATAGTCACCTTCCAGCTGATTCCAGCGCAGTTGACAGTTTTTCTCTAGCCCCCTCCATTCCCAAGCAATCACAGCTTCTATTATCAGCACAGTTAAGCTCTCTGCTACCGAGTGGGCGGTTCTAAACCGGAACAGAGGATCAGGCACCGCCCACCTGATAGTTTCAGCACAATTTTGCTCTCTGCTAACAGCAGTGATTGCTCGGGAACGGTGAGGGCTAGAGAAAAAATTCCAACTGTGCTGGAATCAGTGGAGTGGGCCCTATCCAATGAGGCGGAGGTGGTAACACTCCCTTTAAATTTTTTAAGCAGCTATTTCGTTAGCCACTTTGCTTATTGTTTATTGGTTACATAACCTGTCCGCATCTCAGTCCTATGACTGGACTGCAGTATCACACACAGCCACTACACAATGTATGGCGCTGTTTTTGGTAAACGGTGAAGACGATGCAACTGGGTGTCAAAGTGCAGCTCCGTGCGGGTGTCGAGTATTGAACCCCCTCTAATCTGATGGCTTGTCTTAAGGATATAGTAACCCATTCATTGTCATAACATGCGGCTTTCAGTTGTAGGTAATGTTCCTCATGGTTGTCCCGTTGCTAACAGTCTGGTCCACCACTGTGGAGTATATACCCCCCTCCCAGTCCTGTATATAGTGTACGTCTTGTATAATAATATATCATGTAGTTGCTGTTTAAGCAGTTCCCGATGTCCTCTATAATCCAGCTTCGTCGAGCCTTCACGTTAATATGTTACCCGGGTCCTTGTAACCAGCAGAGGCTTGTACAATGTTCCCTCTTAATCCCGTCTGTCGACTGAAGGGAACCTGCTGAGCTTACAGGAGCCGGGCGGCCGAGCCCGGTGGAAACTTTTGGAAGTTGGAGGCGAATGAGCTGTTCTTTATTTTAAGTCTGATTCCGTGTACCTGTCACTTCAGATATGCCCATGACATAAGAATGGAACATTGTGTTCCCGGTGGAGCCTTTATCCCTGGAGCTGCCAAAATCCTTGCGACCGGTGACGCCGGTTCTAGTAAGCCCTTCTGCGGCGTTGTGCCGTAAGCAGCAGAAGTGTAAATGGCCGCCTTAAACTTTTATGTGCTGTCAGATAACTGACCGAGGAAACTTTTTACCCTTGCGCAGCCGTGACCTGCACATGACAAGCCCTGGCTCTGCTATAAGTAGTTAATGGAGGCCATTCCAGGAGCTGCATGCGATGACGCCGCGTGCCAAGAGCTTTCCAATTACGCAGCACATTCTCAGCTGGCCTGCAAGGGAAGGAGGTGCCATCCGAATGGGAATGACCCTCCTGGCAGCTCTCCAGGCCATACAGCGCTGCGGGCTGACTGGGACACACATGGCGTTACTACAGTCTTACCAATTGTATGACACGGGTTCTAATGTTCTTCTATCTCTTTGTGCATAGAACTATGAGGTGAAAGCCGATGACTTATTACCTATCGAAGAGCTGGGCCGAGGAGCCTATGGCGTGGTGGAGAAGATGCGACATGTACCGAGCGAGCTGATCATGGCTGTAAAGGTAAGAGGTAGCACTTATATTACCCAGTGTAGCTTATATACCGGTAAGAGCTGTGTGCTGACGTCCGTCATGGTGGAAAGGATTGATGGTCAGAATGTGGCGTTGGCGGAATACAGGTTATAAATGGCGTCTATATTGTACAAGAAGAAACCTGTTAGTATGTGTGTTATCTTATATCTCTGCAGCTCAACTCTTAAGCACCGTTTGTAGGATCCACCAAGATGTGGAAATGAAGAAAATCGGTCCCCAGTAAGGGTGTGTTCACACAGAGTATTTTGCAGACAGGTTTTGACACTGAATCCGCCTCAAAATCCGTCTGCAAAAAGGGCTCCTGTTCATTTGGACGGTAACTTCTCGCTATTTTTTCCCCGCTAGTGGGAAATAGAAGCGAATTGCCCCTTCTTCCCGCGGATTCCGTGGCTGAGACAGTTGCGGCGCCCATTTATTCGGGCCTAATCAAGAGCGGGATACCGGCGCTCAGTTTTCGGACATGCAGGACTTTGTGTCCGGTTCTGCGGAGAGGCAGAAGACGCTCACGGGTGCTCACTTTGCAAACCCATTCAAGTGAAGGGGTTTGAAAACTGATCGCCGGCTTTACATCCCCTGTCCAGTTTCTTGGGGCGGAAGATGGAAACCGGCCGGATTGGCTAAAGTGGAGACCGGGAGCAGGTGCGAACCCGCCCTAAGAGGAGAATTCTGTTTCTGTGAAAAAGGATGCAAAACATCGCCCTGTCATGAAAGTGTTAAAGGGAGTCTATCCCCAGGAATGAGTGAAGATGAGATACCTTGTAGGGTCACCTGAACATAATGTTGGCCATCTTGTAGAAATTGTGTCGCAAAGATATATCTGTAAAATTGTAGAGTTTGGTATTTTTGGATGTTGGATGTGGTTTTTTTGTTAAACCACTTCCAGACCGCCCATAGACTATAAACGTCCGGATACTGGTTGCCTAGTTCTGATAGGATGTACCAGTACGTCCAATCAGAACACAGCAGCTGAACTGGGATCATGCAGCTGCTGATACTGGGAGCGGCTGTAACTTCAGCCGGAGCTCCCAGAGAGATGGCAGGGAAGATTTATTACCTCCCCTGCCTTCTCGATCGCTGTGTATACAGCGCTCAATGAAAGCTGTATACATGGCTATGGGCGCCGCCATGATGCGGCCGCCCTCTGACCCGGTGGTCACGTGATCCACTGGACTCAGTGTCTTACAAGAGCTGCTGGGTCCTACAGAACCCAGATCAGCTCTGTAAGTGTAAAGAACAGTGTGCAGGAGGCTAAATGTAGCAGCCTCAGTTATAGGGGAAATCGGCCTCCCTAACAAAAAAAAAAAAAAAAAGTGATCAGATGTCCCCAAAGGTCTCTTATCACCTTATGGGGACACAATCTGAAAAAAAAAAAAAAAATAATAATAAAAAAGTAAAAAAAAAAGTAAATAAAATAATTTAAAAAAATAAAGAAAAATAATACGCTAATAAAACGCTGTTATTAAAGGTATAGCCCCACCCCCGACAACACCATACAAAATAAAAATTACCGTAATGGAGAGGAAAAACTATTTTATAAAAGTTTTTCTGTAGCGCTTTGTGTTATTAAATAAAATTAAAAAAAAATAAAGTGAAAACCAGACACAATTTTCCTCCTATTTTGTTTATATTTTCCCGGATATAAAATTTTTTTAAAACACATTCGAAAATAAAAACAACATAAAAATAAAGCCCTAAGTGTCCCCGAAAAAAGATGCAAAAATTAGTTGAATGAGACATACGGGAAAAATGTTACAGCCCTCAAAACTGCACATACAAAAAAAAACAGAAAATGTGTCTGGTCCCGGAGCACAAATTGGCCGGTACTGAAGTGGTTAAAAAAAATATTAAAAATTCCCCTTCACATATGATAAACACTGTAGCAGGAAAAAAATATCAAAATAGCCAAACCTCCATGCTTTCTCTATTTTACTCCCCCCCTCCCCCCACCCACACACACACAAAAAAAAAAATTCTAATATAATAAACGTGTTTTTTTTTTTTTCTTTAAGAAAATCGCGATTTAAATTGGAAATTGTCCCCAGGGTTGCAAAAAAATCAAGGTTTTATTTTTGTGGCAATATCGCCCTGCTCTACTTTTAATGGGAGACTGAACTTTTCAAACAAACACCCCATTACTTTCGAGGTCTCCTGCAATGTTTTTACTTCCATTTACTCATTCCTGACAACTCTCCTTTTTAATCTGTTCTACACTTGCATCCTCTATTGCAGGTGGGTTTCCCGGCTGGACGCTTCGACTCCTCTCCCATGTTCGCAGATTTATACTATATGGTCTATAGTTAATATTGTAATGTTGTATGCAGCCAACCCCCCATGGTACACATAATACCAGTTTTTGGGGAGAGGTGGGAGAAGTCGGGGCTGGGGGTCGGTTCTGATCAGATGACTCTGGGTCGGAACCAGCCAGGAAACCTTTCTGCAATAGAATCTGATGAACATGGGTATAGAGAGAGAGATCTTGTATGACGGAATCTGTATGTTTATATGTAAGTTTACATTGTATATGTTGGATCATCCCTGTACTACTGTACAATATGGCGGCACTTGTCAGGAGGATGGTGGACAAAAAGTGTTTAAGAATACTCTGTTCTCCAACTTGTCTTATTCTCAGGTCTGCTGAGACTCCCTGCGACCCCCAAAAAGTCGTTCTTGTGCCCCCAAGTGAATGGAGGAGCTGGTTGCACATGGTCTTCTTCTAGGTGACTGCTGGAGAAGGCAGAATACAACTTTCTCCAGCGGTCCCTTAGAGACTGAATGCAGCACTAACGTGTATGCTTATTGTGCCACTCCATTCAGATGACTACACGGGACCCTGCCTCTCTTGATTGCAGGGGGTCTGTCCCCAGGGATCCGGCCATTTGGCAGGTTATTGTGTATCCTGTGCATAAGGGGTAGCACAAAATAACCAGAATATACCCCTTTAGGTTTAGCCGTAGCGCTCCGTACTGATATGTGATTCTGTTCTGTCCTCCGCAGCGCATCAGAGCGACCGTGAACAGCCAGGAACAAAAGCGACTTCTGATGGATCTCGATATATCGATGCGCACAGTCGACTGCGACTTCACGGTCACATTTTACGGAGCGCTGTTTAGAGAGGTAGGTTTATTATGGGGTGGAGGGAGCGAAGTACTTTGTGAGCTGCTTATAGGACTAGAGGAAGTGAGAACTGCTCTGAGGACATTTGTGGTTAGAAGGTAGTTTTCACTTTTCATGATCGCCAGCTCTAGAAATGTTTTAACTAAACCAGCAAAGCATACTATAATACTGCCCACTATGTACAGGAATATAACTACTATAATACTACTCCTATGTACAAGAATATAACTACTATAATACTACTCCTGTGTACAAGAATATAACTACTATAATACTGCTCCTATGTACAAGAATATAACTACTATAATACTACCTCCTATGTACAAGAATATAACTACTATAATACCACCTCCTATGTACAAGAATATAACTACTATAATACTACCTCCTATGTACAAGAATATAACTACTATAATACTACTCCTATGTACAATAATATAACTACTATAATACTGCTCCTATGTACAAGAATATAACTACTATAATACTACCTCCTATGTACAAGAATATAACTACTATAATACTGCTCCTATGTACAAGAATATAACTACTATAATACTACCTCCTATGTACAAGAATATAACTACTATAATACTACTCCTATGTACAAGAATATAACTACTATAATACTACTCCTATGTACAAGAATATAACTACTATAATACTACTCCTATGTACAAGAATATAACTACTATAATACTACCTCCTATGTACAAGAATATAACTACTATAATACTACTCCTATGTACAGGAATATAACTACTATAATACTGCTCCTATGTACAAGAATATAACTACTATAATACTACCTCCTATGTACAAGAATATAACTACTATAATACTACCTCCTATGTACAAGAATATAACTACTATAATACTGCTCCTATGTACAGGAATATAACTACTATAATACTACCTCCTATGTACAAGAATATAACTACTATAATACTACTCCTATGTACAAGAATATAACTACTATAATACTACTCCTATGTACAAGAATATAACTACTATAATACTACTCCTATGTACAAGAATATAACTACTATAATACTACTCCTATGTACAAGAATATAACTACTATAATACTACTCCTATGTACAAGAATATAACTACTATAATACTACTCCTATGTACAGGAATATAACTACTATAATACTGCTCCTATGTACAAGAATATAACTACTATAATACTACCTCCTATGTACAAGAATATAACTACTATAATACTGCTCCTATGTACAGGAATATAACTACTATAATACTACCTCCTATGTACAAGAATATAACTACTATAATACTACTCCTATGTACAAGAATATAACTACTATAATACTACTCCTATGTACAAGAATATAACTACTATAATACTACTATGTACAGGAATATAACTACTATAATACTACTATGTACAAGAATATAACTACTATAATACTACCTCCTATGTACAAGAATATAACTACTATAATACTACTCCTATGTACAGGAATATAACTACTATAATACTACTATGTACAAGAATATAACTAGTATAATACTGCTCCTATGTACAAGAATATAACTACTATAATACTGCTCCTATGTACAAGAATATAACTACTATAATACTGCTCCTATGTACAAGAATATAACTACTATAATACTACTCCTATGTACAGGAATATAACTACTATAATACTGCTCCTATGTACAAGAATATAACTACTATAATACTACTCCTATGTACAGGAATATAACTACTATAATACTACTCCTATGTACAAGAATATAACTACTATAATACTACTCCTATGTACAAGAATATAACTACTATAATACTGCTCCTATGTACAAGAATATAACTACTATAATACTACTCCTATGTACAGGAATATAACTACTATAATACTACTCCTATGTACAAGAATATAACTACTATAATACTACTCCTATGGACAAGAATATAACTACTATAATACTACCTCCTATGTACAAGAATATAACTACTATAATACTACTCCTATGTACAAGAATATAACCGCTATAATACAACTCCTATGCACAAGAATATAACTACTATAATACTACCTCCTATGTACAAGAATATAACTACTATAATACTACTCCTATGTACAGGAATATAACTACTATAATACGGCTCCCAATGTATAATGCTAATCTATATGTCACATATCCTGTAGTTACAAACCGTATCCTCAGGTTGCGTTGCGGTCTTGTCCTGTCATATTTACTATCCATCGATATGAGTTATTTCTCCTGTGATTGCGGTGTCAGACAGTCGTGTTCGGTCCTAGATTTCTAGACCATATGTTATCCATACCTTCTAGGCCCACCACTGTGCAGGGCCGGGGACTCCCAGCACCACAGTCCTCTATCTGATACCGTCTTGTTGGTGTAGCGACCCTTGCTAGACCCTTGTAATATGTTTTTCCCCCTTTTCCTTGCAGGGAGATGTTTGGATCTGTATGGAGCTCATGGACACATCTCTGGACAAATTCTACAAGAACGTGATAGACAAAGGCTTGACAATCCCAGAGGATATCCTGGGCAAAATAGCAGTTTCTGTAAGTGGCATCTCTTTGTGCCGAACCCTAAATTCATGAGGTGTCCAATGTGGTATGGGGATACATCCTGTAGGTTAGTTTTTACTTCCCCCTATAGCAGGCGATGATGTATACGGTTTATTCATTGCCTTTTGATGTACTCATATGTAGCAGAGGACCCTATGGCCCCCTGGGGGCACCTGCACCACCTTACTCCAGACATCAGCCATTTTGGTGCTCCTGCTTGACCTTCAGGCAGGGATGGTCCTGTTACTCTTATGGTTCCCACCTCGGTGGTGTTACTAGCGAATCCTTTCCACTTGACCCTTCCCTAATCTATTCTCTCTTGTTTCTCCTGACAGATTGTTAGAGCGTTAGAACATCTACATAGTAAACTCTCTGTGATCCATAGAGGTAAGTGCCCCCTCCGCCATGTAGCAGCGGTGTCCAGGTATGTAATGTTTATAGGCAGTAATAACCAAGGATGTGCAGATAAGTACATGACATAGTATTGAGGCGCATGGGGCCCTTCCTTACACCAAATGTTCCCCTCAAGCCCCAATCTCTGTAGCAGTGAGGCCAGTTATAAAGACTGACGTATGATATGCCAGTCTTGATAATTTGCCTCTTCGTGGTTTCATTCTTCCACGTTTTCAGCGTATCTGCTACAATGAGACTGAAACCCTGCACAGACCTCGTCTCGCAGCTTTAGGGTTTGCTACAGTTGCATGGGGCTGAGCTGCAATACCAAGTATATCCTCTATACAGTGCGTAGCTGCACTTGATAAGAGGCCACAGCCGTCCCTATCATAGTCCTGACTTCACGGGATTACAATACACACGTCCATCTTATTCCAAAAATAACAGCGCCACGCCTGTCCACAGGTTATGTGTGGTATTGCTGCTGCAATGGAGCTTCTAAGCTATGCCAGACACAACCCTTGGGTGGCGTAGCATTGTTTTTGGAAGAAAGCAGTAAAAAAATAATATCTTTGCTCAGGATTGGGGTCCTGGATGTAAATGTGTATGTTCTGGTTCACTGACAGAGCTGAATTAAAGGGAAGGTACAGGTAGAGGTATAAGGTGCCTGGGACATGTGACCATCGTTCCCCTTGTGGCAGAATACTTGTGTATCTGGATTTAAAGGGGTCCTCTGCTGTTCTATCATTAATGGCGGTTAGGATCTGTATCCTGTCCCTATACTAGCCTGGTCTGAGGACAGCCAGGAAGTGTTGTCATGAGGACGCTGGCGCACAATGACTATAATGGCGGGCTATACGTATGACCTCCGCTCCGTCCCCATATTACATTAGTGTTTTTTCGTTTGCAGATGTGAAACCCTCCAATGTCCTTATTAACAAGCAGGGGCAGGTGAAGATGTGCGATTTTGGGATCAGCGGATACCTAGTGGACTCAGTAGCTAAAACAATGGACGCCGGCTGCAAACCGTACATGGCTGTAAGTGCCGCGCTCCGACCTTAGAGGTTTCCTTGGTTTGGTTTATTTCCATCATCACATTGTAGTCCCGTTTCATCCAGACTGTGGTTCGCTGTCGTTACCTTCCATTAGGTGGCGCTAGAGGTCCACTTTTATTATTTTTCCAGCCCGGAACAGTCACTTGCAACATTTGTAACAAATTCTAAAGAAAATATATAAAAAATAGTCAATAAAAAATTCTTTTCTCCCCGTCCCGGCTCTCTAGGCTTGTGTACAGGGGCCGTGCGACTTCTCCTGACCCCCTTATCATTGCACATTTACTCACATCTCTGTAGTCTGAAGCTGGTTATGGCCATGTTTGTTTTTACCCAACTTTCCCAGAAGCAGATAAATAATCCATTTGATCCCTTTCTCGATTGGTCTGATGATCTCCTTTGCCCGGTCTTACTTTTATAATAAATCTCTTCTGTCCGTGTTACACAGCCTGAAAGAATAAACCCGGAGCTGAACCAGAAAGGCTACAGCGTCAAGTCTGACATATGGAGTCTGGGGATTACTATGGTGAGAGCGGGATTGATTTTTTTATGTGGTCTGTCTTATCTCTGGGGTGCCTGGCTGTTGCCGGCTGCGGGTCCCCCACTCCCGCACGTATGAAGTCAGCAAGGGGTTAAAAAGACCCTGTTGCGTGCACAATAAGTTGGAGGAGCTGAACAGGTTAATACAAGGCTTTGCAGCCTCTTTATTGTCATATGTCGGCCTAGTTAATGTAATTTTTATTAACTCCTTCATAACTTCTATAAAATAATTTTTGCCCAGAGCAGTTGATTTTAGGATCATTGTGGGTCCTGACTAGTTTGGAGCCCCACCAATGAAAAAGTGATAAACTGCAAGGTGTCATTGCTTTGAGATGTTAAACTCCCTTTAAAGGGAACCTTTCACTTCCTCCAACTCTTTACATCCTTCAATAGGGGAACTTTCACTGATTCTGGCACAGTTGGAATTTTGTCTCTATCCCCCACCATTCCTGAGCAATCCTTTGTTACTTTCAGCACATTTATGTTTCCTATTGTCTGGTGGGCGGTCCCTGTCTACCTGCTCCAGTCCAGGACGGCCCACTTAATAGTAGGGAGCCAAATTAGCATATTGGAGGCTAAAACTAAAAATAATGATTTCTCAGGAATGGTGGGGGCTAGAGAAAAAATTCCAACTGCGCCAGAATCAGCGGAGCGGCCCCTATTGAATGACGCAGTGAGTTGGTGGAGGTGGTGAAAGGTTTACTTTAAGGCCCCATGTTGTGGAAACGCAGCTTTTTTGTTGTTGTTGTTGTTGTTGTTGCAGATTTTGCTATGGTATTTTAGCCAAAGTCAGGAGTGGATTTAACAGAAGGGAAAAGTCAAAGAACTTCTTTTCTATTTTGTCATTTTACTACACTCCTGACTTTGGCTCAAAAACCGCTGCAACAAAAAAAAGCTGCGTTTCCGCAATGTTGGTAAGATCATCATTCCTGACATCATTGTAGTAGTTACTTTTATTATTTTATACTATAGTTTTATGCTTTTTGCACTGTTGTGTGAGGATGTTGCAGTTTTCCTTTAATAGACAATGCAATATTTAATTCCTGCTTTGGTGCCAGGGGATTATTAGGAAATGTCCTTCAGTGAGGTCACAGTTACAGCGTCTCACCACATGGTGGCAGTAGAGTCTTACAGTTGTCTTGTCTTTAAGACTTGTTCCCTGCGTTTTGGTTTAGATCATTTTACCTCTAGATTCATTGTATGTGTGTATAGAGAGATAGATAGATAGATAGATAGATAGATAGATAGATAGATAGATAGATAGATAGATAGATATGTAAAAAACATATATAGTATGGGAGGAATAGAACTAAGTGATAGCAGAGGGGAAAAGGACTTGGGCATAATAGTAGATCACAAATTCAACATGAGCCAACAGTGCGGTGCTGCTGCAAAAAAGGCGAATACAATTCTGGGATGGATTAAGACAAGCATTGAATCTAGATGAAGAGAGGTCATTATTCCGCTGTCCTCTTCCCTGGTCAGACCACACCTGGAATACTGTGTACAGTTCTGGGCGCCTCAATTCAAGAAAGACATCGATATATTGGAACAAGTCCAGAGAAGAGCAACCAAAATGGTGGAAGGTCTGCAAACCATGTCCTATGAGGAGCGGCTAAAAGAACTGGGATTGTTTAGTTTGCAGAAGAGAAGGCTGAGGGGAGATTTAATAGCAGTCTACAAATATCTGAAAGGTAGTCACAGTGCAGAGGGATCTCCCCTATTCTCATTAGCACAAGGAAGTACAAGAAGCAATGGGATGAAACTAAAGGGAAAGAGATACAGATTAGACATTAGGAAAAACTTTCTGACAGTGAGGGGAGTGAGAGAGTGGAATAGGCTGCCACGGGAGGTGGTGGGCGCTCCATCAATGGAAATCTTCAAGCGGAATCTGGAGAAACATATAGCTGGGATGATTTAGGAAAACCTGCACTCGCAGGGGGTTGGACCCGATGGCCCTTGAGGTCCCTTCCAACTCTACCATAAGAAGAAAAAAAAGATAGATAGATAGATAGATAGATAGATAGATAGATAGATAGATAGAGCAGCAACAAACAAAAAAAGTAGCAATTTTTTAAAATGTTCCGTGTCATCATTCTCGTCTCTTCTTTAGATTGAGCTCGCCATCCTGCGGTTTCCTTACGACTCTTGGGGTACTCCTTTCCAGCAACTAAAACAGGTGGTGGAGGAGCCGTCTCCTCAGCTGCCTGCGGACAAGTTTTCTGCAGACTTTGTCGACTTTACCTCACAGTGGTGAGTGATGATGGGAGTTGTTGTTCTATTATTACAGATGGAGATGTTCTCTGTGTGTTATCGAGGGTAAACCTGCAGCCACCTCTTCTCCAGGGCATTATCAGATGGGAGTTTTTGGGTTCCCTTGAACAGTATATGATGCATTTAGAGTCGCCCTCTAGTGGTCTGTGCAGATTACGTAGACAATCACATGAGATAGATAGATAGATAGATAGATAGATAGATAGATAGATAGATAGATAGATAGATGAGGCTTGTCATTGTCCGGGACTCTTGAGAAAGCATACGTCTTGGAGCATAAAACCCAACAATCGGATGAATTAGTGAAGTCCCTGAGAGTCTGAGCCAGTCCCCCTTCCCCTTACCATACAGGTAACTGGAGGATTTGGGCAGAGAATTCTCTAGTAACTCCTTATTACTCTCCCCCCCCCCCCCCCTCCAGTTAACCCCTTTTTAAAGGAGTTGCATTTAACTTAATTCACCCGGTTCCCACCCCTGGGTCGCATGATCAGACCCCTATCTCCTCTCCTGGTTTTGCAGGGGCTTACCTGTACTATGGGGCTTGGTTTTTGTGACATTGGGGCAGGGGGCAGAGAGATCTGACTGACTCCAGTGACGTGAACCAGGACGGAGACCCTGGGCCGCCAACATGAAGAATCTGCCGGAGGACTAAAGTAACTTTAACTCTGCAGACATCCCCTTTAAGTGACGAGCAATGCCATGATAGATCCCAGCGAGACCCCTATTTTAATAATATATGATGTCAGTTGTAAATGTTTCTGCCCCTGCGACACCTAACAAAAAGCGATCAAAGCCAAAAATGGATCCACAATGACAGATAGATTCTGTGAAAGAGGGAAATTTGGACGGACTATGGTCCAGTACCTGAAGGTGATGTGCTATATACACGCTGTTATTACTATGTTAATACCGTAAATATGAGCAATGTGTTTACCACTAGGCCGGGGCAGGAGAAGTGTATCCGGCGGTTTCCCCTTAGGTTTCTGGATTCCCATAGGCCTGGCTTTTATTAGTTTCCCAGCTCACGTTTTACTGGTTGTGCCTGATGCAACCTGTCTTGCTATTGTCTGTCTGGAAAGTTTCCCCAAGATCACTGGGCCGGAAGCAATCGCAGGATGCGTCCTGACGAAGGACGGGCGACTATTCCAGCAGTGCTGCAACGGATGTGTCTGACACTGACCCTTGTTGTGATGCGTCCTGTCATGTGGTGTGAACACTCATGGGTTTATTTTCATGCCCATTTACACTCCTTCATGAGGTTTTCAGGGAAGGGAGGGGGGAGATGTTAGCCCCTGCATCAATATAATAATGTTGGACTATAAAAACGCCCTGTAATATGTATAGTTCATAAAATGTTGGTTCAGCTTAAACACCCTCCCCCCCCCCCAAAAAAAAAAACAAAAACAAAAAACAAACAGTAAAAAAAAACAGCAGTTCCATAGACCCTATGGATAGATTATTAGATTATTATAGATTATTCTATTAATGGATGAGGGCCCTCTGTTGGTGGGAGCGGAGGGGGTTACAGAAAGGGCCCCTCCAGTCCTGTATTGCCCATTGGAAATGTTGTATAGAATGGACACTGTAATTCTTCACTTCTCCTGTAGGGGCACTGCAGGGAAAGCGCCTCATTTGAGTGATGGCAGCCATCTTTGTGCCCCCAGTAGTATAGCTTCCCATACACATTACGCTGTTTACAGCCATCATGCACACTGAGTCTACGCAACTGGGCCGATCTGCCAAAAACTGCTATTCTGAGCTGACCACTGGCGGCAAATATCCCGCAGGGTCGATCTCATTATTGGTAGTATTTTCATGGATAATTGTTGAATTCCACCATTTCAGCCAACAAAATTCCAACGTGTAGGGCCAGCCTAAGGCGATTGGGGGTTCTAGGGCTAAAGAGTTGGAGAAGGCCCCATCCTATGGCGGTGAGGGCACCTAGTAAGACCTTTTTGGTTGAGGCCTTGGGCCCGATCCCCCCTGTGTATATGCTACAGAGATGAGACTCACGTAAACTTTGTTCTGTTCGCAGCTTGAAGAAGAATTCCAAAGAGCGTCCGACTTACGCAGAGCTTATGGTACGTATAGACTGGGGGTTACCCATCTTCCTAATAGTGATCCCATCATAGGGCCAGTATAATGTTCCAAAACAGCTGATCTCTATAGGTCTGTCAGACCCCACAGGCCATCAGTATTGGGGACACAGAGATTTTTAGGGATTGTCTTCCTGACAGTCCATACTCTCCTCCATCTGAATCCCTATGAACAGCCGTTGGGATCCTGGACGGTGGTAAAGTTTAGACCCCCAAAATTCAGGATTTCACTTTATTGGATAAGAAAATGCACAAGGGACTCCTAATATGTGTGTGAATGACTTCACAGCAACAGTATAGTTTCTATAATAGTATCATTCATGTAAGTATAATCCAATGGGAATAATGCCTTTTAGGTGTTGCTTCTAATTACAATTGCCATACCATACAAGTTTTGTATATATTATATTGTGCCTACATATGGACTCAACCACTGGTGACTCTGTGAGCAGAAATAGAAGATAGACAACAGCAAGGGGGAGCGGTGTAAAATTAGACTATAGTAAACTTAACATTTTATCCAATTTCTGCTCTTCAAATTTCTTTAAAAAAAATTTTTTTCTTTGTAAATGATGATTTTGTACTTTCCCGCAGCAACACCCGTTCTTTACGCTGCATGCATCCAAGAACACTGATGTGGCGTCTTTCGTCAAACTGATTCTGGGAGAATAAGCGGACGTGAGTGACCTCCCCTCTCTCCTTACGCACGGACTTCTCTTCCTACAGAACGTGGGGCGGCTGAACGTGGCTGCTTAAATAACCCATAGAAACGTATCATGGGACTGGGAAAACTGGACTCCATATTGTTTCTGTTGGCCTTTACATGCAATCGTCTAACCCCTGCGCTGCCACAGCCGCTTCTCTGGCAGTGCATGAGTTTCACCGATGCGTCTTACCTGAACGGGATTTTTTTTGTTGTTGTTTTTTTTCCACCCATTTGCTGCCGTATGGGTTTATAGCAATTTAGGTTTCTTATTCTAAATGTTTTTGTTTGTTTTTGTTTTTTTTTGGTTCTAGGTGCTACTAGATGTTTTTCTGTGTAGATTTTTTTTTTTGTTCCGTTTTTTTTTTTTTTTTTTTTTTTTCTTTCCCCTCCTCCCCCCCAAGTATTTATGTTCTGTAATCTGATTTCAGTCTGTGTTTGAGAGGACGTGTGTGTGATCTGGGTAAAGTACGGTGGCAAATATTTATAGGGTTTTGTTGGTGAAAGGGTGATAACTTTTTTTTTTTTTTTTTTTTTTTTTTAAATTTTTGAATATATTTAATTTTTTTTTTTTTCCCCCTCATTTATTTTTTAAGACTGATTCTGGAGTGGCTGTGTGAACAATGTCATCCTCCCATATGAAATATGTATTATTATTTTTTCATGTTTCGTTTTAAAGCCAAGTAGTTAGATTGACCTATTGATGATTTTTATGGTGGCCAAACCGAGGCCGGATGAACTGCAGACTACGGGAGGTCTCGGTAAGGGACGGATGCTAAACATACACTAGAATAATGCTGTCTGAGGTCATCCGAACCAGTTCATGGAGGGACGGATGGTCTTGGGACATAATTTAAAGATGAATTTCTGCATATAAATATATATATATATATACTACTTCAGAGGAAAATCTGTCCTGTGGAATCATACCGGGGCAGGTTTATTTTTTTGTATGGGCATGTGACTGGTACTAAAAGGCCAAACCATTACCTTCTCTGTACAATTTACTCCTCAGGATATATAGAAATAGTCCCTGTGTCTTAGAAGGAGCCCATGTGCCGACAGAGGGGCTTGCAATGCATTGCGTCGCCATTTAATTTTTTGAAATTTTTTTTTTTGGGAAATTTTCCTACTCCTCTGGATGGGGCTTATTGCCAAAGGTTCCCTATTTGGATGAAAGGAAGTGGATTTTTCATTTGCAAAAATTTCAAAAAAATTCAAATTTTTTTTCTTAATATTTGGCTCGCAATATTTTTTTTTTTATTTTTTTTTTTATTATTATTTTGTTTATCCACACAATTATTGTATATTTTTTCTTCCTGACCTTTCCCATTCTCATTGTAATCCCCCCTCCCCCTTTTTTCGGAGCACCATACAATGCATTGCAAGGGGTAAACTGGGGTCATGGTATCCATGACAAATAGTAATGTTTTCTATTACTGAAGGGCTTGTATAACTAGGTCATGATCGCTCTGGCCGTGAAGCGTTGTATGGATCTTCTAGTGGGGATACTGCGGGGTTGTGCCATGTCAGAAGAATAAAACCATATACACAATAGGAAATAACTACCTTTTTATTTCCAATCCAATGAAATGTCTTGCATATCAATTATATTTTTTAATGTCAAACTCGCTCTGTTTGCGCCTCTTTTATCTTGTGTGAAATGTCTTCTACAGATTATATAAATTTTTGTGTTGAGAAATACAAATTTGAGGAAAAAAAGCACCCGATGGATTAAAGCGCCAACGTCCTTAAATTGCCACCCCCTAATGCCTTGATACTAATAGTACATGTAGCTAAAGCCACCGGAACACACACAATGGCGCATCGCAACAATGTGTCGCATCATCACACAATGGAAGGAGGGAAGTGGCCCTCGTGTATATACCCGCTAGCATGGTGGGATGATATCGAGGCGTATGTTCGGTATTCTTAGCAGGCGCCACAAGCTCCTGTTTATGTTTTGCTATTGTGGGCGGGGCAAGCCAAGACGGATTTATTATAACTCGCACCAGTTTCCTGTCGGGAGTTATAATGGAAAGTTACATTGGCATAGATTTCCATCCTGGTGCCTCAAGCTCATCATAAATCTCCGGTTCTCTGGACCAGTCGGGACACATTGCATGGAATTAAAGAAACGTATTGCTTGAAGTTGTGTTGCGATAGTCACAGCATTACTATACAACGCAGCCATCAGGGCTGGGGTGTCGGTGGGCCAATCTTCCAACTTCTCCTCCAACTCTTCACAGCGCCGACTCAGACTTCTTAATAAATGGCTGGCAGCCATGGTTGGTCAGATACAGTAAAGCCGATCCTAGAAGTCAATAAATTGGGTTCCTATGACAGTAAATATGTAACTAAGTCACTACACAATCATTGCTAACTTGGTTCACCTACCCCCAAATTGGTCCCGACTCCGACATCGACTCCGCAGCTCTTTTTACCCCGGGATGAAAATGTATAAAGTCAAAGAAGCCCAAAAGCCCCAGGCATCAGCGATGGGATATCAAATAGAAGCAAAGTCCAAAAATGACCACAAGGGATCAGCAGAAAACTTCAAGACTTAATGATAACTCTCAAAATCCATCACGTTTCAGGGTCTTGTGAGCCTCTTCTCGAAGACAAAAACGGACTTCAGATGATCTCTGTACCTTCCCTCCATTCTGGCAAAAAAGATAATCCCCACCCCAAGTAATTGAAAAGTACAAGTGAATCTGCCCGGTCATTCATATTGCTCAAGGGCCACATGAAAGCTACATGGGCTAAAAAGCTCCTTGACACATTAAAGCTGCTTGCTGTCTTGCTGTTTTGCTTATGCGATAGGATAACAACTTTTCTTACAATGTAAGTTGTGAGATGTGCAGAATGTTTAGTCCATTGCATAGAGCAAGCAGTGTGTGTGGAGGAAGAGAGAAGAGACCCTCCTCCTTCCACTCTCTGTGACTCCGTCTTGCATCTATGGATGCAACTTCCTTAGTGACAATAAGTGAACTGCAAATTATCTGGAAGGGAGACACCGAGTGGCAGGAACTTTAGGGATGTTTTCAGGCAGGAAACGGCAACATTTTTATCTAAAGTGCGTTACATTTTGGTCCGGAATCAAATACTCTATGAAATGACACTGAAAGGTTAGCACCGGAAAAAATAACACTGGCAATAAGAATGGCGCATGTACTCTACTCCAGGAGTCCAGGACACTGCATGGGAGTCACGGTGTAACATAATGACCCCCTTCCCCCCCCCAACAAGTCACAATGGTGAGGTCTGGCCAGATGAGAACCCATCCATACTGGACCTCATGAGGTTCCGTAGACCAGAACCTTGTATAGAATATTATAGAACATTGTTACAATTTTCTGGAATCGGACTGAACGAGAGATAACACGGCACGCACTAGATTGGTTTCTCAAAAAATTTACTTTTTTTTTTCGCTCTTTCAAAAAATGTGTTTATTACCTTTTTCCACGCGTTAGCAACGAGAAATGTCAGCGCCGACTCTGTCCAGATACAATAAATCCGTGTTTGCACATTTCTTGCTGATGACTACAAAGACTTCTTCACACCAGTAAATATTTATTTTTCTAGTCTGGATTTAGGGTTTCTTGTCAGACGTCTGCAGTTTATCAGGATCTTCTTGGCAAAGCTCTGTCTTATGATATCCTTATTTGTAGGTTTCCAAGTCATCGGCTGCTAACCTGTCCTCTAACACGTGAAGGTCGTCTACATCGAAATACATAATCAGCATATTGGTTTAAAGGGGATCTCTGGGATCCTAAAATAACCAAATTTTTATAATTTACATTCCTCAGATTGCCCTTTAAGCCCCGCACCGTAGCAAATGGAGAAAAGAAGCTTTTTTTGTTGCATTGTTTTTGAGCCAAAGCCAGGTCTGGTTTGAGCAGAATGGAACGACCCGTACATACGAGATAGTCACCCGGTCCTGCTGCTTGTGTATATAGGTGCCTATACCTATGGTCTATAGCATTAGAACTGAAATTTGAAAAACGCCACCCACCCACCCCCATAATTTTAAATTGGGCTAGACTATCTGTACACATACAGTGATTAAAAGATGATGGGGAAGTAGAACCAGCTTCAGTGCTTAGCTTAAAGGGGATGTCCAGGAATTGGACAAACACTGGAGGGACCGGGCGCAGGTGCTACACTGTTCACCATCCACAAACCATTATTATGTTCTGGGGTCTCCTCTTCTTGAGGAGGCCGGAAGACACCTGAAGACAACAGTGACCTGTGTCAGAGCCCTGGAGAGGTGAGTAACCCTGTTTTGTTATGTTTAATCCCCTCCCCTGGGCCTCTATTCATTATACTTTTGGATCTGAACAGACCGCAGAGTTTAATAATAGTACTTCTGTAGCAGACTTAGTGCTGCGCTCTCAAGGACTAAGCAATAAGCTGCCCGAGGCAAGATACTCCTCTCGCCTTATGGTAGATGCGGTTCTCAATACAGGTTCATGCACAGTAAAGCGCACCTCACCCTTTGGAGGACCGAGACTTTAGGGGAGGAGGAGGTGGTGCAAGCTCCTCTGATATCACTGATGGTGGAAGAGGTAATAATGAGAGAAGGGAAGAGGTACAAACATTCCCCCAATGCACTCCAAGGCCATAAGAATAAAAACCTGAATTGTGTCAAAATAAAGTTCCGATTCTGCAAACGAAGTATAACATTGAGCACCATCAGGTGGTTGGTGTAATCCCAGGTTTCCCTGCTGAGACACTCCCTTTAACATCTGTAGGGAAGATGGACTAACCAACAATTTTTTTATCTCTAGAGCAGGGGTCCCCAACCTTTATTCCACCAGGGACCAGTTTCAACAAGACAATTTTTCTATGGCTCAGTGGGGGCGAGAAGTGGTGTGGATGGGGGTAGGGAAGAGGTGTGGTTGGAGGCGGGGTTAAGCATGGGGGTGTAGATTACTGATGATGGACAGTGCAGGTTATGAAGATGGCTACTGATGACGGATATCACTCCTAATGCTACTATTAACTTCACTACAGCTACATTACACATCACAGGGACAAGTGACGTGTAATGTAGTTGCCCAAAGTTTGGTAGGCGAGTGTGGGGTGGAGCCAAGACCCGCTGCATGTCCTGCATAGTACTAGAATCCCGGGCATACAGCGGGTCCCGGCTCAACCCAGCACTTTGCTCACCTTATCCCGATGAGCAACAACCAAACATCCTCGCCGCCAGTACACGGACTGGTGCAACATGCCCCGTGGAGCGGCGGTTGGGGACCCCTGCTTTAGAGGACCTGCAATGAGTAAGTTCAAGTACGTCCTGCTAAACTCGAAACTCCAAAGTTGTAACTTGTCAAAGAATCATTGAGGACTTAAAAAATGGTCCCGGGGATGTTGCTGTTCATTATCCATCAGGGTTAAGGATCCAGTCAGTAGATCAGGGGTAGGGAACGTACGGCTCTCCAGCTGTTGCAAAACTACAACTCCCAGCATGCATACTGGCTCTGCTGTTCTGGCAACTCCCATGGAAGTGAATGGAGCATGCTGGGAGTTGTAGTTTCACAGCAGCTGGAGAGCCAAAGGTTCCCTACCCCTGCAGTAGATCATCCATGGTCTTAGATGACAACTCGGAGGAGTGAATGTCAATCAGATCTATAATATGAAGCCGTTCTTATAAATGCAGTATTTTTGTTTTTTAGCATTTTCCATGTATTTTGCTCTGCATCCTGCTTACTTGTAGGTAACGGGTGGCGGGGACTATACACGCTATTTATTCTCCAAATTCAATAGTAGGAACCGATTTCAATGACATTTTATATTCCTGGCACAAGACATCTATAAATGTAATGGGAAATGATGGCACTTTGGGTTCTCAATAAAAACCCGCAACACGTTGTAACTTCATTGTTTCCAATTTCTATGCGCTCCATTGTGTTTTGTTTGCCCATAATTCGTGTGAAGAGGGAAGGGAGCATCAATCATCCTGAGAACGTCCCAAAAACACAAATAAACTGGAAAACGTCTTACTGGCCGCATCACAAGGATAGAACTGATAATAGGAAGTGATATGAATCATTTTCCAGAGCATCCAAAAATACCGTGTCTGGACCTGTTGTCATCGTGTGTCGTATACACTTCAATGTATCGGGACTTCCTATGTGGTCACTGTGGAATTTTTGAAGAACTTGACTTATTTTCCATGAAGCATTACAGACATGTTGTTAGGCTAACCCTACTATCTGGTTTACCATTACTCCTACTATTTTTGGAACACAATGACCTGCATTTACTATTGTGGTTAAGACTAGAGACTGGGATAAACTAGAGGTTGGGCAAATTGTCTCTTATCCAGCCACATTCAACCAGAATATTCCAAATTGTGCGACTCTTCCAACCCCAGAGTATAATAGCCTCCTCATGGCATCCGGCGCTCTCCTGGTGACGTCATGTGCCCAGTGTCACAGCTGGGCCACCAGTTCTCATGTGTTGAGCGCTATGGCATTTGGTGTGCCCATGTCACTGCTGAAGCCCAATCATAGACCTCATCGGTGACCTTGGCACATGATATCTCCGAGGGTATAGAGCAGGGGTCTCAAACCCCGGGGGCCGCTGGAGGTAGAGTCTGAGTGACTAAGAAAAAAATAAATCAAACATGTACGGTCCTACCTCAGCTTGTACTACGTCTGGAGGAGATGCTGGGAGTGAGCAGCTGTGCATTCTCTCACTGCACGCCGGCTGTAAGGCACAGGCTTAACATGGACAGAGTAGGCCGCAAGCCTAAGATGGCGGCCAGAAGCAGCTTGATGCCAGAAGGTCCTGAGAGTCCCGCAGGTGATCCTCAGCAGCAGCAGTGGACACTGTAGATCCCCCTGGTCTTCCCCAGCCTTAAAAGCTCCACTTGCGAATAGGCCGCAAATTCAAGATGGCGGCCGCGACTTCAACAGGGGTTTTCTTCGTGGCCCGGTCAGGGGAGCAGCTTAAAAACACTTGGTGGCATGCCGCAGGCCCTCCGGAGGACGAATGGCAGTGTCAGGCAGCCGGGGACTGTGTTGGAGCAGAGTACAGGCCGCAGGCAGATAGGCCCAGATTTCAAGATGGCGGCTTGGCTCCGAAGCAGAGGTAGGCCACAATATCTCAGCGCTTAACAGTTGCACTTAAACGGGCCATAGTACCCCTCAATCGTGGACTGAGGCCTGGGGGAGAGCCTCGGGGTCTCACTAACAGTGGATGGCCATCTATGGAGTAGATTAAAGCTGGTGCACAGGGAGCTCGGGATAGTGCGACCGCTTCTGTAGATGGCTAGCCATGCCCCCAACATTAAATGTTGATATTGAGGTTGGGGCTGCAAACTATTGTCCCTATTGTCATCTCCTAGGCCTCCACCTATTCCACTCTGGGGTCTGAAGAGATAGCTACAGATAGAAGATCACTGTCCTAAGGAACCAAGTTAATGGAGACTATGAAGGAAATCCTGACAACCAATGGCTTGGTGTGCTGTTGGTGTCGTCCACCTTTGGTAGGTTGCTTCATTAAAAGCTTGCCATACATTTTAGATTACTATTGGACAAATCTACCGAGGTCTTCACTTTTTGGAGTACAGTACAACAAGAACCCTTATCCATTGGTGGACACTATGGAGAACGTCCGGCCTCTCATGGCCTGTAGACATCTCTAAAAGGGTGCTACACCACTGTACACCACAGAGATATCCTTCCGTGCCTCGTAAGGTTCCCTCTAAGATTCTGAGAGTCAGCCTTCGAGTATTTTCTAGAAATGAACCCGACTTGAGTGTATTACCTAACAGTCATCTTAGTATAACAATAGGTAAAATGCAATTGTTTTCTTGTCGCACATTTCTTGGTCTTATAACAAAGCGCTGATGATTTATTCTCTATAGAGATTAGGTAACGAAGAATTACTGACAAAGGTTATTGTCAAAGCCGTGAATATTGAGCAGTGGGGTTGATGTCGTATTGTCATCTGCATTGTGTAAGACTTGACTCGGGGTGAAGATGTCATGTCAAGGTGAAAATCACAAATGAGTAAAGGTGATGATGATGGAGAATTTCAACTATAAAGAATATTTGTTGGGCGGTGAGGAGCTGGTGGTGCTGGAAACTTTCATCCAATAGACAAAAGGTCCATCGGCCTCAGGAAAGATCTTTTGTTCCCAAAGAATCTTTAAAAGAACATTCCCAGAAAGATCGTTCATCCTTCTACTGGTGCGATTGAATATGTAGTATGGCTTGAATATGTTTCAGCGGTATAAAGATTTTCCAATCTAAACAGGTACAGCAAGAGTCCAACCAGTAATACCAAATCGAACCATTAACTTCTATGGTTTTTGGTCAATTTACCTTAAGACTAGAGTTGGCACTGATAGTCAAACCAGTTTGGTTAAATCTGGTGTCACAAAAATACATTGGTATGACTAAGAGCCACTAAGTCGTGAAACGTGTAAGCAATGGTGCTATATCTATGCAGATTGTTATGGATGTTGGGCTTTCCACTATATCTACCTTCACTATCTCCCTCTTTATGGATTTTGACTTTGCTCCATCTTAGCCAGTAGTTCCCTCCCTGCTTACGCTATGTCCTGAAGACCATTTAGATCTTTCAATGGGTTCCTTCCTCCTTATAGTATGTCCTAAAGACCATTTGGGTTCTTCCCTCCTTATAGTATGTCCTGAAGACCACTTGGATCTTGCAATGGGGTTCTCCCTTCTTATTGAATGTCCTGAAGACCATTCGGCTTCCTCCCTCCTTACGGTATGTCCTGAAGACCACTTGGATCTATCAATGGCTTCCTCCCTCCTTATAGTATGTCCTGAAGACCGTTCGGGTTCTTCTCTCCTTATAGTATGTCCTGAAGACCGTTCGGGTTCTTCCCTCCTTATAGTATGTTGTGAAGACCACTTGGTTCTTGCAGTGGGACTTTCCCTTCTTATAGAATGTCCTGAAGACCATTCGGCTTCCTCCCTCCTTACGGTATGTCCTGAAGACCACTTGGATCTATCAATAGCTTCCTCCCGCCTTATAGTATGTCCTGAAGACCACTCAGGTTCCTCTCTCTGAAGAACATTTGATTTTGCAATGAGATCCTCCCTCCTTATAGTATGTAATGAAGACCATTCGGGTTCCCCCCTCTTTACAGTATGTCCTGAAGACCACTTGGATCTTGCAGTGGGGTTTTCCCTTCTTATATAATGTCCTGAAGACCATTCGGTTTCCTCCCTCCTTACGGTATGTCCTGAAGACCACTTGGTTCTATCAATGGCTTCCTTCCTCCTTATAGTATGTCCTGAAGACCACCCGGGTTCCTCCCTCCTTATAGTATGCTCTGAAGAACATTTGATCTTGCAATGAGAACCTCTCTCCTTATAGTATGTCGTGGAGACCATTCAGGTTCCTCCTTCCTTACAGTATGTCCTGAAGACCACTCGGATCTTGCAATGGGGTTCTCCCTTCTTATGGACTGTCCTGATGACCACTTGGCTGCTACTATGGTTTCTTCCCTCCATATCGGACCATGAAGACCACTCTTTCCTTACAGTCAGCCCTTGAGATTCCCCCACCAAGTTGGTAGGTGTAGCTGAAGTCTTTTGGCATACATCTCCGGCCTGGTGTAAATTGTCCACATTGTAGTTTGCTGACCTGAAGAATGCCTTAGATATTCCTTGGGTCACCTGTACAATAAGATATAAGTCTGTGGACAATCTGTCATGTGACATTTTGCGCGGTGTTTGGTGGCTGACCTCCGGGCGGTCAGAGTAATTAAAATCCACCATGAAAGCGGCTGCAAATGTTAACCCTGCGGTGGGAACGATGTGAGGGATTTATCTTCAGACCTTTTGTACGGTCTTTCAGAAGTTTGGTTTCCCGGCCTCTGCGCTGTAATAATCGGATAATTACCTGCAAGGCCTTTTATTTCTTATAAATAAGGACTTTGGAGGAATTTGGGCAGAATTGCTTTTTTTCAGCCCAGTTAAAAGACAAAAAAAATCTATTGAAACGAAACAAGATTACAGATGAAAGCTTGTGTCCGGCCGGGCTGTTGTGGGATTTGTGCCGCGGTGATTATAGAGATGAAGAAGAAGAAATGAGAACATCTTACAGGGACAGGCTTTATATCTTATTATATCTTATACAAAGTCATTAGACGTTATCCAGAATGATAAAGCTCTCGTGGCCGGCCATAGTCACAGGCTAAGTCATGTTAAAGGGAAAGTGTCGCCAGGAAATGACTTATTGTTTATTGAGGATATAGCGTAATATTACATAGGAGGATATAGTGTGATATTATATAGGAGGATAAAGTGTAATATTACATAGGAGGATATAGCGTAATATTACATAGGAGGATATAGCGTAATATTACATAGGAGGATATAGCGTGATATTATATAGGAGGATAAAGTGTAATATTACATAGGAGGATATAGCGTGATATTACATAGGAGGATATAGTGTATTATTACATAGGAGGATATAGTGTAATATTACATAGGAGTATAAGATTAATATTACATAGGAGGATATAGTGTAATATTACATAGGAGTATAAGATTAATATTACATAGGAGGATATAGGGTATTATTACATAGGATATAGTGTAATGTCACAGAGGAGGAGATAGTGTAATATTACATAGGTGGATATAGTGTAATATTACAGAGGAGTATAAGATTAACATTACATAGGAGGATATAAGGTATTATTACATAGGATATAGTGTAATATCACAGGGTGCATATAGTGTAATATCACAGAGGAGGAGATAGTGTAATACCACAGAAGAGGATATAGTGTAATATTACATAGGTGGATATAGTGTTATATTACAGAGGAGGATATAGTATAATATTACAGAGGAGGATATAGTGTAATATCACAGGGGTGTATATAGTATAATATTACAGAGGAGGATATAGTGTAATATCACAGGAGTGTATATAGTATAATATTGCAGAGGAGGATATAGTGTAATATCACAGGGGTGTATATAGTGTAATATTACAGAAGAGGACATAGTGTAATACAGGGGTGAACCTAGGGTTTGTGCTGCCTGAGGTGGTCAGAAAGCCCCCCCCCCCCTGAGGAGGGGGCGGAGTGGAGGGGGCAGGGCCGAGTGGAGCGAGCATCGTTAGCAGGCAGAGAGCAGGCAGGGAGAGGACCTGCTCTCTGCTAAGCGTGAGGGGCGGTCGCTGGAGCAGCTCTGCGTCCACAGGGCCGCCCCAATCCACCGCTCGCTTCCCGTGCCGGGCTGCCGAGACGGTGACGCTAAGCCAGTCTAGGACAGCTTGTGTATATAGTGTAATATCACATAGGAGGATATAGTGTAATATTATATAGGAGGATATAATGTAATATCACAGAGAAGGATATAGTGTAATATCACAGAGGAGGATGTAGCATAATATTATAGAGGAATCTATAGAGTAATGTCTTGTAATAACCTTGTCCTGAAAGCTGTAGTTGTGCAGCCATGCTCTATCACTCACAGTGTAGCAGAGTTTAGTAGCTGCTGATATTCGGGTCATTTCCAGCAGTCTCCCCCTCCCCCTCCTCTCTCCATAGACTTCTATTTAAAAAGTAACTGAGTCTGATAAACAGAGAAGGACATACACTCACCGGCCACTTTATTAGGTACACCATGCTAGTAACGGGTTGGACCCCCTTTTGCCTTCAGAACTGCCTCAATTCTTCGTGGCATAGATACAACAAGGTGCTGGAAGCATTCCTCAGAGATTTTGGTCCATATTGACATGATGGCATCACACAGTTGCAGTCGCAGATTTGTCGGCTGCACATCCATGATGCGAATCTCCCGTTCCACCACATCCCAAAGATGCTCCTCTATTGGATTGAGATCTGGTGACTGTGGAGGCCATTGGAGTACAGTGAACTCATTGTCATGTTCAAGAAACCAGTCTGAGATGATTCCAGCTTTATGACATGGCATTGCATTATCCTGCTGAAAGTAGCCATCAGATGTTGGGTACATTGTGGTCATAAAGGGATGGACATGGTCAGCAACAATACTCAGGTAGGCTTTGGCGTTGCAACGATGCTCAATTGGTACCAAGGGGCCCAAAGAGTGCCAAGAAAATATTCCCCACACCATGACACCACCACCACCAGCCTGAACCGTTACCGATACAAGGCAGGATGGATCCATGCTTTCATGTTGTTGACGCCAAATTCTGACCCTACCATCCGAATGTCGCAGCAGAAATCGAGACTCATCAGACCAGGCAACGTTTTTCCAATCTTCAATTGTCCAATTTCGATGAGCTTGTGCAAATTGTAGCCTCAGTTTCCTGTTCTTAGCTGAAAGGAGTGGCACCCGGTGTGGTCTTCTGCTGCTGTAGCCCATCTGTAGCCTCAAAGTTGGACGTACTGTGCGGCGTTCAGAGATGCTCTTCTGGCTACCTTGGTTGTAACGGGTGGCTATTTGAGTCACTGTTGCCTTTCTATCAGCTCGAACCAGTCTGGCCATTCTCCTCTGACCTCTGGCATCAACAAC
The DNA here is from genome assembly GCF_031893055.1 of Leptodactylus fuscus. Classification (NCBI taxonomy): domain Eukaryota; kingdom Metazoa; phylum Chordata; class Amphibia; order Anura; family Leptodactylidae; genus Leptodactylus; species Leptodactylus fuscus. The sequence continues at coordinate 2,918,484 of NC_134270.1, read as the reverse complement.
GCATTTCCGCCCCCCACAGAACTGCCGCTCACTGGATGTTTTTTCTTTTTCGGACCATTCTCTGTAAACCCTAGAGATGGTTGTGCGTGAAAATCCCAGTAGATCAGCAGTTTCTGAAATACTCAGACCAGCCCTTCTGGCACCAACAACCATGCCACGTTCAAAGGCACTCAAATCACCTTTCTTCCCCATACTGATGCTCGGTTTGAACTGCAGGAGATTGTCTTGACCATGTCTACATGCCGAAATGCACTGAGTTGCCGCCATGTGATTGGCTGATTAGAAATTAAGTGTTAACGAGCAGTTGGACAGGTGTACCTAATAAAGTGGCCGGTGAGTGTATATTTCTTTAATAAAACACATATACAAAGTATTTCCCTCAATTGTTTTTCGCCTTCCTCTGGACCAATATGGTAGTTTTATAGGATGGATATGATGGATTTGACCTTATGCTCGCACGTCTACATCTTCTACTGTCCATTGCTATTTCTTGGTCGGCTGACCAATCCTTCTATCAATTTTCTTGGCTAAAACGCAGCGGTGAAAGGACATCCAATACAGTAAGGTAATACATCCAGCCGTGTAATCCTATCTGCATTTCATTGAGCGTTGTGCCTTGTCCCTCCCTGTATACAGTGTACTGACTTAGTATGGTCCCGTTCTTACGTTCCATCACACGTGTACTATGGATTGCTCTCTCCTAAAATGACCTAGTGGATTCAGTAAGTCATCAGCAAACAGTCCTGAGCTGAAAGTTTTCTGTAATCTGCAGGCAAATCCCCAATGTCTTCTCGATTTCCTATAATTATTGATATGTTGCGATGCAGCGCGTTCTATGAGTCATCTCTACGGCCGGCAGCCATATTCTATTACTCAGGTATTATCCCCCAGCTAGATATTATATTCTCCTAAATGACAAAACCTTTACATTCAGTATCAGACTCCTGCTAGGGCAGACCGGCGGACAAGGCGCTCTACGTATACCAGGGAATTCTATAAAATAGTTTGGCTTTTTTTAGTAATATTTTATGCTGATTTAATATCTGCACATGTGATTGAGCTCATATCTGTTTTGCACCAAATATTTTTGCAACATTCAAGAGCTGCCCGTGTCAAAAAAGCAGAACCTCTTGCAAGCTGCTGATGGCCCCTATAATATATGTGTATTTGTAGCCCTGTTGGGACTGTTTGCTGATGACTTACTGAATCCACTAGGTCATTTTAGGGGAAAGCAATCCATAGTCCATCTGAATCCATCCAATCCATCTGAAACAAGGTTGTAGATGGCAACACGAATGTCTAGGTGGTCTACAGGCCTTGGGCCCATCCACCCAGCAGATCCCCGGGTATTCTACAGAATAACTGGTGTCCTCCCGAAATACTCCCTGATGTTGCAACAAAGTTTCCATTCGTGAACAGAGTAGGCGATTCTAACAAACTTTGTAATGTATCTAATCAATTGGAAATGGCTCTTTCTTTCCTTATCAGCTCCTCCTCCCTCTGCTAAACTGAATTTCACTGTGAAAACCACTGACATCAGTCTCAAGACAGACAACAGGTCAAAAGATTTACCTCTTACACATCTATGAAGTGGGGAGAGGGGAGGAACAGGAAAAGAGGGAGATACAAGTAGAAGCTTTCCATCACAACCAAAGCTCTTGTCTCACATTAGTACATGTCAGTACTTCTCTATATATGTCCTGCATATTCCTGGGGCTTCTGAGTGATACAGACAGTTATAAAGTAGATTCTTATCTACTTACTGTGTGCATTGTAATTGAAAGAACCAATATGAGCTGACTCTAGAGTTGATTCGAATATTGGATTCTCAATAGGAATGCATGGTAGCGGCCGGTGCCGCCGGTGGCTGCTGCCTAACCCCTTGGTGTTCGCCGCTTCCATTCATTCCTATGGGAGCGAGGGATTCGAAACTATAGCTTCAAATACTATTCGCTCATCTCTAGTTATGACCAGTCAAGGCTCCTACTTCGGGATACTGATGAAGGGAAAGGTTGTAGACCTTCTGCCCCGCAGTACTGGTGTATACCGTATATACTGTGGGTATGCCATGGACTTTATGTTATCACATGCATTATAGCAATAGCAATATTTGGCGGCTACTTCAGGATATCTTGGCACAAGAGTGGCGAAGCTTTAGAAGCCGAGACATCGTTCTTATTGTCCAGACTCTACGGAGCGAGACAACGTCCCGAACAGAAAAATAGCCACGAGAGGAGGCCAATTTTTTTTGCAAATGGTGTCTGGTATGAAGACAGACTCTTCCGAGCAGACAGACGTAGATTAAATGCATTCTACCAATTCACAATAGGTGAAGCCCACTCGGCGTGGTGATGCTCCGTCCACCTCTGCCTTCCGCTCCCTGGAGACTGACTGTCTATGTCTCTGTGCACACCTGTTATTGCCATAGTGCCTGAGATGGCAGATATTAGGAGTGGGCCCGGGAGGTGTTAAGTCTCTCAGAGATGATGTGCATTGTTCCCTCATATGGAATAGAGGTCATATCAAACGGGGGTGGTTGGCGATGGGCCGACGCTGGATATCCTGTAAGGAAGACACTTTAAGCTTCTACATCCCAAGTTTTCCTGCTGCTTGAAGGAAGATGATTCTCATCTTTAACCATGTCTGTGCCACTCCAGAGAAAAGCGGGCCGTATTCTCCACAGCGCAGAGATAGTGATGTAATAACTGTATACAGGGCTGTAGGAATCTGTGTATCCTGGTAAATACGTCCTGGGATTGTCAGAGACTCTGCAGCTGCTATACGGCCCGACAAGGAATACGTGGCAGGGAGACGTGGACGAATGAAATGTGGCCCTAAGATTTACTGCGGCTCCCCCTACTGTCTACATCATCTCCTCTATCCTGTACTGTGACATCACTGTGTGTATTATCTCTGTACTGTGACATCACTGTGTGTATTATTCCTGTACTGTGACATCACTGTGTGTATTATCCTGTACTGTGACATCACTGTGTATTATCCCTGTGCTGTGACATCACTGTGTGTATTATCCTGTACTGTGACATCACTGTGTGTATTATCCTGTACTGTGACATCACTGTGTGTATTATCCTGTACTGTGACATCACTGTGTATTATCCCTGTGCTGTGACATCACTGTGTGTATTATCCTGTACTGTGACATCACTGTGTGTATTATCCTGTACTGTGACATCACTGTGTGTATTATCCCTGTACTGTGACATCACTGTGTGTATTATCCCTGTACTGTGACATCACTGTGTGTATTATCCTGTACTGTGACATCACTGTGTGTATTATCTCTGTACTGTGACATCACTGTGTGTATTATCTCTGTACTGTGACATCACTGTGTGTATTATCCCTGTACTGTGACATCACTGTGTGTATTATCTCTGTACTGTGACATCACTGTGTGTATTATCTCTGTACTGTGACATCACTGTGTGTATTATCCCTGTACTGTGACATCACTGTGTGTATTATCCCTGTACTGTGACATCACTGTGTGTATTATCCTGTACTGTGACATCACTGTGTGTATTATCCTGTACTGTGACATCACTGTGTGTATTATCTCTGTACTGTGACATCACTGTGTGTATTATCCCTGTACTGTGACATCACTGTGTGTATTATCCTGTACTGTGACATCACTGTGTATATTATCCTGTACTGTGACATCACTGTGTGTATTATCTCTGTACTGTGACATCACTGTGTGTATTATCCTGTACTGTGACATCACTGTGTGTATTATCCTGTACTGTGACATCACTGTGTGTATTATCCCTGTACTGTGACATCACTGTGTGTATTATCTCTGTACTGTGACATCACTGTGTGTATTATCCTGTACTGTGACATCACTGTGTGTATTATCCTGTACTGTGACATCACTGTGTGTATTATCTCTGTACTGTGACATCACTGTGTGTATTATCCCTGTACTGTGACATCACTGTGTGTATTATCCTGTACTGTGACATCACTGTGTGTATTATCCTGTACTGTGACATCACTGTGTGTATTATCCTGTACTGTGACATCACTGTGTGTATTATCTCTGTACTGTGACATCACTGTGTGTATTATCCAGTACTGTGACATCACTGTGTGTATTATCCCTGTACTGTGACATCACTGTGTGTATTATCCTGTACTGTGACATCACTGTGTGTATTATCCCTGTACTGTGACATCACTGTGTGTATTATCTCTGTACTGTGACATCACTGTGTGTATTATCTCTGTACTGTGACATCACTGTGTGTATTATCCTGTACTGTGACATCACTGTGTGTATTATCCTGTACTGTGACATCACTGTGTGTATTATCCTGTACTGTGACATCACTGTGTGTATTATCCTGTACTGTGACATCACTGTGTGTATTATCCCTGTACTGTGACATCACTGTGTGTATTATCCTGTACTGTGACATCACTGTGTGTATTATCCTGTACTGTGACATCACTGTGTGTATTATCCCTGTACTGTGACATCACTGTGTGCATTATCCCTGTACTGTGACATCACTGTGTGTATTATCCTGTACTGTGACATCACTGTGTGTATTATCCTGTACTGTGACATCACTGTGTGTATTATCCTGTACTGTGACATCACTGTGTGTATTATCCCTGTACTGTGACATCACTGTGTGTATTATCTCTGTACTGTGACATCACTGTGTGTATTATCCTGTACTGTGACATCACTGTGTGTATTATCCCTGTACTGTGACATCACTGTGTGTATTATCTCTGTACTGTGACATCACTGTGTGTATTATCTCTGTACTGTGACATCACTGTGTGTATTATCCTGTACTGTGACATCACTGTGTGTATTATCCTGTACTGTGACATCACTGTGTGTATTATCTCTGTACTGTGACATCACTGTGTGTATTATCTCTGTACTGTGACATCACTGTGTGTATTATCCCTGTACTGTGACATCACTGTATGTATTATCTCTGTACTGTGACATCACTGTGTGTATTATCTCTGTACTGTGACATCACTGTGTGTATTATCTCTGTACTGTGACATCACTGTGTGTATTATCCTGTACTGTGACATCACTGTGTGTATTATCTCTGTACTGTGACATCACTGTGTGTATTATCCTGTACTGTGACATCACTGTGTGTATTATCCTGTACTGTGACATCACTGTGTGTATTATCTCTGTACTGTGACATCACTGTGTGTATTATCCTGTACTGTGACATTACTGTGTGTATTATCCCTGTACTGTGACATCACTGTGTGTATTATCCTGTACTGTGACATCACTGTGTGTATTATCCCTGTACTGTGACATCACTGTGTGTATTATCCTGTACTGTGACATCACTGTGTGTATTATCTCTGTACTGTGACATCACTGTGTGTATTATCCCTGTACTGTGACATCACTGTGTGTATTATCTCTGTACTGTGACATCACTGTGTGTATTATCCTGTACTGTGACATCACTGTGTGTATTATCCCTGTACTGTGACATCACTGTGTGTATTATCCTGTACTGTGACATCACTGTGTGTATTATCCCTGTACTGTGACATCACTGTGTGTATTATCTCTGTACTGTGACATCACTGTGTGTATTATCTCTGTACTGTGACATCACTGTGTGTATTATCCTGTACTGTGACATCACTGTGTGTATTATCCTGTACTGTGACATCACTGTGTGTATTATCTCTGTACTGTGACATCACTGTGTGTATTATCTCTGTACTGTGACATCACTGTGTGTATTATCCCTGTACTGTGACATCACTGTGTGTATTATCCTGTACTGTGACATCACTGTGTGTATTATCCCTGTACTGTGACATCACTGTGTGTATTATCCTGTACTGTGACATCACTGTGTGTATTATCCTGTACTGTGACATCACTGTGTGTATTATCCTGTACTGTGACATCACTGTGTGTATTATCTCTGTACTGTGACATCACTGTGTGTATTATCTCTGTACTGTGACATCACTGTGTGTATTATCCTGTACTGTGACATCACTGTGTGTATTATCCCTGTACTGTGACATCACTGTGTGTATTATCCTGTACTGTGACATCACTGTGTGTATTATCTCTGTACTGTGACATCACTGTGTGTATTATCCCTGTACTGTGACATCACTGTGTGTATTATCCCTGTACTGTGACATCACTGTGTGTATTATCCTGTACTGTGACATCACTGTGTGTATTATCCTGTACTGTGACATCACTGTGTGTATTATCCCTGTACTGTGACATCACTGTGTGTATTATCTCTGTACTGTGACATCACTGTGTGTATTATCTCTGTACTGTGACATCACTGTGTGTATTATCTCTGTACTGTGACATCACTGTGTGTATTATCCTGTACTGTGACATCACTGTGTATTATCCCTGTACTGTGACATCACTGTGTGTATTATCCCTGTACTGTGACATCACTGTGTGTATTATCCCTGTACTCTGACATCACTGTGTGTATTATCCCTGTACTGTGACATCACTGTGTGTATTATCCTGTACTGTGACATCACTGTGTGTATTATCTCTGTACTGTGACATCACTGTGTGTATTATCCTGTACTGTGACATCACTGTGTGTATTATCCTGTACTGTGACATCACTGTGTGTATTATCTTGTACTGTGACATCACTGTGTGTATTATCCCTGTACTGTGACATCACTGTGTGTATTATCTCTGTACTGTGACATCACTGTGTGTATTATCCTGTACTGTGACATCACTGTGTGTATTATCCTGTACTGTGACATCACTGTGTGTATTATCCCTGTACTGTGACATCACTGTGTGTATTATCCCTGTACTGTGACATCACTGTGTGTATTATCTCTGTACTGTGACATCACTGTGTGTATTATCTCTGTACTGTGACATCAATGTGTGTATTATCCTGTACTGTGACATCACTGTGTATTATCCCTGTGCTGTGACATCACTGTGTGTATTATCCTGTACTGTGACATCACTGTGTGTATTATCCTGTACTGTGACATCACTGTGTGTATTATCCCTGTACTGTGACATCACTGTGTGTATTATCCCTGTACTGTGACATCACTGTGTGTATTATCCTGTACTGTGACATCACTGTGTGTATTATCTCTGTACTGTGACATCACTGTGTGTATTATCTCTGTACTGTGACATCACTGTGTGTATTATCTCTGTACTGTGACATCACTGTGTGTATTATCCCTGTACTGTGACATCACTGTATGTATTATCCCTGTACTGTGACATCACTGTGTATTATCCTGTACTGTGACATCACTGTGTGTATTATCCTGTACTGTGACATCACTGTGTGTATTATCTCTGTACTGTGACATCACTGTGTGTATTATCCCTGTACTGTGACATCACTGTGTGTATTATCCTGTACTGTGACATCACTGTGTGTATTATCCTGTACTGTGACATCACTGTGTGTATTATCTCTGTACTGTGACATCACTGTGTGTATTATCCTGTACTGTGACATCACTGTGTGTATTATCCTGTACTGTGACATCACTGTGTGTATTATCCCTGTACTGTGACATCACTGTGTGTATTATCTCTGTACTGTGACATCACTGTGTGTATTATCCTGTACTGTGACATCACTGTGTGTATTATCCTGTACTGTGACATCACTGTGTGTATTATCTCTGTACTGTGACATCACTGTGTGTATTATCCCTGTACTGTGACATCACTGTGTGTATTATCCTGTACTGTGACATCACTGTGTGTATTATCCTGTACTGTGACATCACTGTGTGTATTATCTCTGTACTGTGACATCACTGTGTGTATTATCCTGTACTGTGACATCACTGTGTGTATTATCCTGTACTGTGACATCACTGTGTGTATTATCCCTGTACTGTGACATCACTGTGTGTATTATCCTGTACTGTGACATCACTGTGTGTATTATCCCTGTACTGTGACATCACTGTGTGTATTATCCTGTACTGTGACATCACTGTGTGTATTATCCCTGTACTGTGACATCACTGTGTGTATTATCTCTGTACTGTGACATCACTGTGTGTATTATCCTGTACTGTGACATCACTGTGTGTATTATCCCTGTACTGTGACATCACTGTGTGTATTATCCTGTACTGTGACATCACTGTGTGTATTATCCCTGTACTGTGACATCACTGTGTGTATTATCTCTGTACTGTGACATCACTGTGTGTATTATCTCTGTACTGTGACATCACTGTGTGTATTATCCTGTACTGTGACATCACTGTGTGTATTATCCCTGTACTGTGACATCACTGTGTGTATTATCCTGTACTGTGACATCACTGTGTGTATTATCCCTGTACTGTGACATCACTGTGTGTATTATCCTGTACTGTGACATCACTGTGTGTATTATCTCTGTACTGTGACATCACTGTGTGTATTATCTCTGTACTGTGACATCACTGTGTGTATTATCTCTGTACTGTGACATCACTGTGTGTATTATCTCTGTACTGTGACATCACTGTGTGTATTATCCTGTACTGTGACATCACTGTGTGTATTATCCCTGTACTGTGACATCACTGTGTGTATTATCCCTGTACTGTGACATCACTGTGTGTATTATCTCTGTACTGTGACATCACTGTGTGTATTATCTCTGTACTGTGACATCACTGTGTGTATTATCCTGTACTGTGACATCACTGTGTGTATTATCCCTGTACTGTGACATCACTGTGTGTATTATCCTGTACTGTGACATCACTGTGTGTATTATCCTGTACTGTGACATCACTGTGTGTATTATCTCTGTACTGTGACATCACTGTGTGTATTATCTCTGTACTGTGACATCACTGTGTGTATTATACCTGTACTGTGACATCACTGTGTGTATTATCCTGTACTGTGACATCACTGTGTGTATTATCCCTGTACTGTGACATCTCTGTGTGTATTATCCTGTACTGTGACATCACTGTGTGTATTATCCTGTACTGTGACATCACTGTGTGTATTATCCCTGTACTGTGACATCACTGTGTGTATTATCTCTGTACTGTGACATCACTGTGTGTATTATCTTTGTACTGTGACATCACTGTGTGTATTATCCCTGTACTTTGACATCACTGTGTGTATTATCCTGTACTGTGACATCACTGTGTGTATTATCCCTGTACTGTGACATCACTGTGTGTATTATCCTGTACTGTGACATCACTGTGTGTATTATCTCTGTACTGTGACATCACTGTGTGTATTATCCTGTACTGTGACATCACTGTGTGTATTATCCCTGTACTGTGACATCACTGTGTTTATTATCTCTGTACTGTGACATCACTGTGTGTATTATCCTGTACTGTGACATCACTGTGTGTTATCCCTGTACTGTGACATCACTGTGTGTATTATCCTGTACTGTGATATCACTGTGTGCATTATCCTGTACTGTGACATCACTGTGTGTATTATCCCTGTACTGTGACATCACTGTGTGTATTATCTCTGTACTGTGACATCACTGTGTGTATTATCTCTGTACTGTGACATCACTGTGTGTATTATCCTGTACTGTGACATCACTGTGTGCATTATCCTGTACTGTGACATCACTGTGTGTATTATCTCTGTACTGTGACATCACCTTGTGTATTATCTCTGTACTGTGACATCACTGTGTGTATTATCTCTGTACTGTGACATCACTGTGTGTATTATCCCTGTACTGTGACATCACTGTGTGTATTATCTCTGTACTGTGACATCACTGTGTGTATTATCCTGTACTGTGACATCACTGTGTATATTATCTCTGTACTGTGACATCACTGTGTGTATTATCCCTGTACTGTGACATCACTGTGTGTATTATCCTGTACTGTGACATCACTGTGTATATTATCTCTGTACTGTGACATCACTGTGTGTATTATCCTGTACTGTGACATCACTGTGTGTATTATCCCTATACTGTGACATCACTGTGTGTATTATCCTGTACTGTGACATCACTGTGTGTATTATCTCTGTACTGTGACATCACTGTGTATATTATCTCTGTACTGTGACATCACTGTGTGTATTATCTCTGTACTGTGACATCACTGTGTGTATTATCCCTGTACTGTGACATCACTGTGTGTATTATCCCTGTACTGTGACATCACTGTGTGTATTATCTCTGTACTGTGACATCACTGTGTGTATTATCCCTGTACTGTGACATCACTGTGTGTATTATCCTGTACTGTGACATCACTGTGTGTACTATCCTGTACTGTGACATCACTGTGTGTATTATCCCTGTACTGTGACATCACTGTGTGTATTATCCTGTACTGTGACATCACTGTGTGTATTATCCCTGTACTGTGACATCACTGTGTGTATTATCCTGTACTGTGACATCACTGTGTGTATTATCTCTGTACTGTGCAAGTTCCGTGCAACACAATCTAAAATGGTGAGCCCCCATATTTTGCACTACCTTAGGGAGGGTTCACACGGTGTAACTTGCCGCGTGATGTGGCATGTGTACGCCGCGGGAGCCTTTGTGGGCCTTACACGCTCCCGTTGATTTCAATGGGAGCGGGGATCGTATGCGCCGCGCTAGTTAGCGGCCGTGATCAACATCACGGCCGCAAACTAGTGCGGCGCATATGATCCCCGCTCCCATTGAAATCAACGGGAGCGTGTATACGGCCCGCAAAGGCTCCCGCGGCGTACATGTGCTACATCATGCGGCACGTTACACCGTGTAAACGCTCCCTTAGTCAGCACACCACAGCATCTTTTTTTTACTAGTCGCAGTTGCGTTGTCCGCAGTAGGCCAAGGACACTCAGCTGACTCTTCAGTCACCTGTTAGGTAGGGCAGGGTTGATGGGGCCTGTGGTGTACCTGATGGTGGTGGATGTTTTCCCAGGGCACTTCTAGTTGGAGAGGAGTCCTCTCTTCCCCTGAGCTCTGTGATGGTCTGCTGAAGGACTGTGATGGTGATCACAGAAGAGACTCAGAGCGGTTGAACCAATGACGTCACTTTACTCAGGTAACTAGAACTAATGCAGCTAGCTCAGAGTAGTGCTTTGGGATTCCACTGTGGGGGGCTGGTACCAAACTTGGTATGAACGATGCCCTCCGCTCCAGTAAACCTATACTCTGCCTCCCCTGCTGTATGGATGGGGCTGATATGCTGATGTCCCAAGGATCTCCATATACCTGTATGCCGCAGGGTCCTGCCTAGGAGGCTCGGAAAATCTCAGCTTCTCCTCCAAATCGGTGAATGAGTCTGAACAGAACCTTTATCTCTACCCTCAACACGTCCTTGAAATCTGTCTGTAGGACCCACTAGACCCCTGTAAGCTCCAGAGCACCTCCTAGTGGTGAGAGAAGGAAGTCTGAATTTCATTATTTGACTATGTATCTATACAAAGTATCTGAACAGTATAACGTGACTGACCATGTGCCCCGACTCAAGACTGGTAATCTAGTGTCTTGAGAGATGACTGAAGGGAACTTTCTTTTTGCATTACGCCCTCCATACAAAGCACATCAGGGGCCCGATGACTAGTCTGCATTAAGTCCAAAGACAATGAAGGATGGTTGCAGATATTTTGGCCTCAGTGTTTGTCTGGGATATATTTCATACATATGACTTGGCTTGTCGGGAATTCAGCCAGTGGTAACATTATCGCCACCAACTCCTTTAATCCAGCTAAGAGACACATAGTTTGGGAATAAGGGGCATGGATTTGCACTGACTGGTAAATGTCACATGGGGACCAGTTCTAGCCATTTGGCCAGACTAAGCCTCTGGATGTGACGCCTGTACCCCACATCCCACTAAGTCCCCACGCCTCCCACACTGTCTCCATTGTCTGCCCCATGATCCATATTTCCACAGGATTACAAACAGAGACAGACACTCAGAGAGATCAGCTGATCCCTACGGAATAGCGGAGAGATTGTACACAAGACTGTCTATAGAAAGTGATGCCGGAGACTAGAATGGAGGACACTGGGGTGTAGTCTCCGAATCTTCACTCCTCTCCCTCCGCTCTCCAAACCTGTGTGCATAGAAGCATCAAGTATAGAATAAGGAAATAGGAAGATAATTTACCTGCAGGACTAAGACGTCTAATAATTCTCTCCTTACATACAGTATGGATATCCCATATACTTATATAACGTTATAGAAGGGAGTCAGAATGTACAGACACTGAACAAGCAGGAATGTATGTACACAGTGACTGTACCAGCAGAATAGTGAGCGCAGCTCTGGAGTATAATACAGGATAAGTAATGTAATGTATGTACACAGTGACTGCACCAGCAGAATAGTGAGCGCAGCTCTGGAGTATAATACAGGATAAGTAATGTAATGTATGTACACAGTGACTGCACCAGCAGAATAGTGAGCGCAGCTCTGGAGTATAATACAGGATAAGTAATGTAATGTATGTACACAGTGACTGCACCAGCAGAATAGTGACCGCAGCTCTGGAGTATAATACAGGATAAGTAATGTAATGTATGTACACAGTGACTGCACCAGCAGAATAGTGAGCGCAGCTCTGGTGTATAATACAGGATAAGTAATGTAATGTATGTACACAGTGACTGCACCAGCAGAATAGTGAGCGCAGCTCTGGAGTATAATACAGGATAAGTAATGTAATGTATGTACACAGTGACTGTACCAGCAGAATAGTGAGCGCAGCTCTGGAGTATAATACAGGATAAAAAATGTAATGTATGTACACAGTGACTGCACCAGCAGAATAGTGAACGCAGCTCTGGAGTATAATACAGGATAAGTAATGTAATGTATGTACACACTGACCGCACCAGCAGAATAGTGAGCGCAGCTCTGGAGTATAATACAGGATAAGTAATGTAATGTATGTACACAGTGACCGTACCAGCAGAATAGTGAGCGCAGCTCTGGAGTATAATACAGGATAAGTAATGTAATGTATGTACACAGTGACTGTACCAGCAGAATAGTGAGCGCAGCTCTGGAGTATAATACAGGATAAGTAATGTAATGTATGTACACAGTGACTGTACCAGCAGAATAGTGAGCGCAGCTCTGGAGTATAATACAGGATAAGTAATGTAATGTATGTACACAGTGACTGTACCAGCAGAATAGTGAGCGCAGCTCTGGGGTATAATACAGCATAAGTAATGTAATGTATGTACACAGTGACTGTACCAGCAGAATAGTGAGCGCAGCTCTGGAGTATATTACAGGATAAGTAATGTAATGTATGTACACAGTGACTGTACCAGCAGTATAGTGAGCGCAGCTCTGGAGTATAATACAGGATAAGTAATGTAATGTATGTACACACTGACTGCACCAGCAGAATAGTGAGCGCAGCTCTCGAGTATAATACAGGATAAGTAATGTAATGTATGTACACAGTGACTGTACCAGCAGAATAGTGAGCGCAGCTCTGGAGTATAATACAGGATAAGTAATGTAATGTAAGTACACAGTGACTGCACCAGCAGAATAGTGAGCGCAGCTCTGGAGTATAATACAGGATAAGTAATGTAATGTATGTACACAGTGACTGCACCAGCAGAATAGTGAGCGCAGCTCTGGAGTATAATGCAATCGGAAGTGGCCCCAAACAACTGATCTGTGTAGGTGCCACCTTTCAGTCCTATCTGACAACCACTTTTAAAAGGACCTTTCACCACCTCCACCAGTTCAGGTTTTTAGATTCTCTGAATTGGCTCCACTAAATCCAACACAGTTAGAATTTTCTCTGTGTTCATTTGTGAGCAACAAGTACAATTAGTTTTGGTGTCTGATGGTATCTTTAACACCTTCCCGACATTCACCATAGTAGTACAGATCTGGGGCTAGTGATAAGTTACCATGACAGATGGGATCCTATGGAAGGTTTATCTGGTTTTATGCCGCCTGTCCTACAAAAGCCTTTATTTTGCATTGCATTAGTGATCAGACCACGCCCGCTTTCCCTGGAATACATATAAAAGTAGAATATTACTGTCAAACACATTAGATATTCCCGTGTCTGAAAACGCCCACTCTGCAAACTCATAAAATATTTTTATTTCAATAAAATTTTATTTCAGCAATTCAATTCAATTTTGCCAATCCGTCGTTTTCTGCATAACAGTCACCAAAAAAGCATTGACTGCTCAGGAATGGCGGGGGCTAGAGAAGCAAATCCAACTGTGCTGGAATCAGTGGAGAAGCAGCTAATAAATGATATAAAAGCTGGATTTGGAGGTGGTGAAATGTCGGCTTTATCACTTAGGCTAACGCCCAACTTTGCAGAAATCCATGAAACGCTGCACGGTAACTTTATCTGCGGAAACATTGCGTTTTCCTCATAGACTTATATGGGGTGAAGGTAAGAAAGTGAAGCAAACTTGCCCAGTAATGGTTTGCGCTGCCGTATCGCTCTCATTCCGGACGTCCTCTCTGCAGATCTTTCAACACTATTTTTATTCCCCCGTCAAGCTTTCTCAAACGGCCTCCCTGGGAGGCGCAACCGGGGCCAAACTTGTGTTGTCTTCCTGCCTTAAGACGTCAGATTGTTTCCTTTCACACCTCAGAGAACCAAAACACTTACCAGCTCCTTCCATAACACTCCCCCCGGAGCCATAACTACAGGTCGCCCCCAGCGCTCCATTTTCTATGGTTTCCAAATTTATCTTAAAAGGAAACTCCAATCAACACAACACCCGAGGAAAGAAAATCTGCAGAAAAGCAACTTGTTTATGGTCGGTTGTGATGATATAGCTGAGATTACAAAGTAGGAAAAAAAGGAAATAATAAGATAATATACAAAAACAAAGCCTGTAGGTGAGACACTCGCTATAAGACTCAATGTAAGGGCGACATAAAATTTGCTATAACGCTGCCTTCACACGGAGTAACGCCGGCTTTACGAGCGCTCCCATTGAAGTGAATGGGAAGTGTTCCGGAGCCTTCCACAGCGCTCGCGTGTACGGCTGTGAATGAGGATTTTTACAAGCCCGGCGTTACTCCGTGTGAAGGCAGCCTAAGACAGAACAGTGTTGGCCAAACGTATAGGCACCCCTGCAATTCTGTCAGATAATACTCATTTTCTTCCAGAAAATGATTGTAGTCACAAACTCTTTGGTATTATTATCTTCATTTATTTTGTCTTCAATGGAAAACCACAAAAAGAATTGTCAAAAAGCCAAATTGGATATAATTACACACCAAACATAAACATTTGTGGAATTAACAGCACCTGTTACTTACCTGAGGCACCTAACAGGTGGTGGCAATAACTAAATCACACTTGCAGCCAGTTGAAATGGATTAAAGTTGACTCCACCTCTGTCCTGTGTCCTTGTGTGACCACATTGAGCATGGAGAAAAGAAAGAAGACCAAAGAACTGTCTGAGGACTTGAGAAGCAAAATTGTGAGGAAGCATGAGCAATCCCAAGGCTACAAGTCCATCTCCAAAGACCTGAATGTTCCTGTGTCTACCGTGCGCAGTGTCATCAAGAAGTGTAAAGCCCATGGCACTGTGGCTAACCTCCCTAGATGTGGACGCAAAAGAAACATTGATGAGAGATTTCACCGCAAGATTGTGCGGATGGCGGATAAAGAACCGCGACTAACATCCAAACAAGTCCAAGCTGCCCTGCAGTCCGAGGGTACAACAGTTCCCCGTACTATCCAGTGTCAGCGTCTGAATGAGAAGGGACTGTATGGTAGGAGACCCCGGAAGACCCCACTTCTTACCCACAGACAGAAGCCAGGCTGGAGTTTGCCAAAACTTACCTGAGAAAGCCAAAACCGTTCTG
The DNA here is from genome assembly GCF_031893055.1 of Leptodactylus fuscus. NCBI lineage: Eukaryota > Metazoa > Chordata > Amphibia > Anura > Leptodactylidae > Leptodactylus > Leptodactylus fuscus. The sequence goes on along the minus strand of NC_134270.1, from coordinate 2,902,629 downwards.
GAAGAATGTTCTCTGGTCAGAGGAGACAAAAGTAGGAGAAGGCCTCAACATACAGATTACAGGGAAAAAGAGAAGAAGACGCCCCCTACAGTCAGACATGGCGGAGGTCCCTGATGTTTTGGGGTTGCTTTGCTGCCTCTGGCACTGGACTGCTTGACCGTGTGCATGGCATTATGAAGTCTGAAGACGACCAACACATTGTACAGCATCATGTAGGGCCCAGTGTGAGAAAGCGGGGTCTCCCTCAGAGGTCAGGGCTCTTCCAGCAGGACAAGGACCCAAAACACACTTCAGGTCAGCACTAGAAAATGGTGGTGAGAGAAAGCCCTGGAGACTTGTAAAGTGGCAGCAATGAGTCCAGCCCTGAATCCCATAGAACACCTGTGGGGGAGGGGGAGAGATCTCTTGGTGGCAGTTTGGAGAAGGCCCCCTTCACATCTCAGGGGGGACCTGGAGCAGGAGCCAAAGAAGAAGGGTCTAAGATTCCAGCAGAGCCTTGTAAGAAACTCACTGCTGGTTAGCGGAAGCGGTTGTGCGCAGTTATTGTGTCTAAAGGTTGTGCTGCCAAGTATTAGGCTGAGGGCGCCAATACTTCTGTCCGCACCAGTTCTGGAGTTTTGTGTAAAATGATCAATGATGTGACTTTTTTTTTCATTCTCTTTTGTGTTTTTTCATTGCAAGTAAAATAACTGAAGATATTACCAAAGAGTTTGTGCTTGTAATCATTATCTGGGGGACAACGAGGATTATCTGACAGGACTGCAGGGGGGGGGGGGGGGCGATACTTATACTGTATATACTCTGTGTCACTTATATACTATATCATTATCTGGGGGACAGCGAGGATTATCTGACAGGACTGCAGGGGGCGATACTTATACTGTATATACTCTGTGTCACTTATATACTATATAAGAGTCTGTGCTGTGTAATCATTATCTGGGGGACAGCGAGGATTATCTGACAGGACTGCAGGGGGCGATACTTATACTGTATATACCCTGTGTCACTTATATACTATATAAGAGTCTGTGCTGTGTAATCATTATCTGGGGGACACCGAGGATTATCTGACAGGACTGCAGGGGGCGATACTTTTGGCCAACACTGTATGTAAGGGCAACATATAATCTGCTATAAAAGTGTATGTAAGGGGGGGGGCACACGGTGGCTTAGTGGTCAGCACTGCAGCCCTGCAGTGTTGGAGTCCTGGTGTTCAAATCCCGCCAAGGGCAAAAAAACATCTGCAAGGAGTTTGTATGTTCTCCCTGTGTTTGCATGAATTTCCATCCCATATTCCAAAGACATACTGATAGGGAAAAAATGTACATTGTGAGCCTTATGTGGGGCTCACAATCTACATTCAAAAAGTAAAAAAAAAACAAAACTGTATGTAAGGACAGCATATAATAATGCAATCTCTCTGCTCTAGCGGTTACATTGGGACCTCATGAATGCTATAGTATGAGCACCTTCTGTAAGGTGACCGTCTTAAGAAATCTGCTCCAAAGGCTGCAATCAAAAATTCCACACCAGAATCTTTCCACACCCGCCTATAACTTTTGCACAGTGCTATACATGACAAAAAGTTGCCGGGGTTGAGTATTCTTGTGTGTCGCACCGCACGCACTTCTAAGAAAGAATAATAATCTGAGACATGACCTTGGTGACAGCTCCACCATGGCCGATAACCTCTCTGCTTACAGGAAATTCTGGTGCTTCATAAGCCACGTAGCTGGGAACATCAAAACACCGTTTCCCGTCCGGTGCGACCTACTTGGCCAATCACTTTGTTGTCCTTGTTGTGTTCTGAACAGTCCAAGGTAAAGCCCCGAATAGTCAGGATGAACTCTGCTCCCCAATGTGTTATAGAGAGGTCCCAATGCAAAATCTGCAGCTACCATTTGGTATTCACTGTGTCGGACTGGCCCTGCAGAGCCCCCGAGGATCCTCCAGTGACCCAAACTCTAACATAACAAGGGTCCAGCCGAAAAATAAGGGCACTATGGTGTAAGGGTCCAGACTCAGACACCAGGGTGCAGGTGCGACTGTTGCAATTACACTCTCTATAGATATACAATGTATATATCAGATGGAATGTTCAGACACATAATTGATACTTAATATTTTAATCCCCTCCCCCCAAAATTCCCAATCATATAAAATACCAAAAATAAAACATTAAAAAAAGCAAAAACTGAGCTAATTCCGTGATGAGATTTTCCTGCTTCTCATCGCATTGAGTGTCCCTGATACATTCTCGAATTGATCTGAATGTTTTTGTTTTTTTCTACGTGCCCTTGTGGACATTTGCCCGATTTTCTGGCACTAAACATTTTTTCACACATAGAGTTCAGGAAGTCGCGTCAAGATGCAAAGGAGGAAACTGCCGGAAGATCGGGCAGAAACACCTGGGAAACTCCTCAGGGAGAAAACAGGAACTTCCTTCGCAACAACTCCCCCAACGTGAGCTCTAGGGCCGGCCGAAGTGGGATTGTTTAGGATACAGATGTAGCAGAGCTGAGTTTGTGATTTGGTGCAGGATTATCTGAGCTGGTGGTGAACATTAGTAAAGTTTCGGGTCTGCAGATACCAACATGTTTTGGGGTTTTCATCCAGTCCATTCCAAAAAGGGATGACCCCCTAGAGCCCTGGAGGAGCGGGTTATACCAAGTGTATGGAGTATTATTAATGCCTTTACAAAAATCCAGATCATTGTAAATATATCACATTCTAACATTGGTAACATTTCTATATTTCTGTGTAATAGTTTCAATTTCTTTAAAGAATCTTCATATCATTTTTTTGAAACTTTGTCTCTTTGCAGGGGGTTTGATCACCAGTACAATATACGGTATAGTAATACATTGTAGCGTCCAGTCTATGGCTCCTCGTATACAACAGGTCATCCTTGTAGATGCGACAAGCCCAGCTCTGCTACATCACTATATTTACTCCCATTCCAGGTCTGCGGAGATTACTAAGTGATCTGGAGGTCACATTTTATATGAATTCCTGTCAGTTCTGAGCAGCATTTCCTTCAGGAAACTTTGACATATTTGTTATTTCCGATGTTTTTGCGCTAAGAATAAAATAAGAGCCTGAGCCAAAAAGTGGCGAAATCTACAGGTGCCTCTCATACAGTGCTGACCATATGCAAGGTGCATCGTATAGAGGATCTCTGTAATATATGGAAAGATAGGATGAGAAAGTCTTATTATTACTGAGAGAATTGTACTAAATATCTGACCTGACCACCAATACCAACAGTGTCAGGAAGGATTATAGGACAGAGGAGAGAAGCTGAGCTGTGTGATATATAGGGTTATATGATAGAGGAGAGAAGCTGAGCTGTGTGATATATAGGGGTATATGATAGAGGAGAGAAGCTGAGCTCAGTGATATATAGGGATATAGGATAGAGGAGAGAAGCTGAGCTGTGTGATATATAGGGTTATATGATAGAGGAGAGAAGCTGAGCTGTGTGATATATAGGGTTATATGATAGAGGAGAGAAGCTGAGCTGTGTGATATATAGGGATAGAGGAGAGAAGCTGAGCTCTGTGATATATAGGGTTATATGATAGAGGAGAGAAGCTGAGCTCTGTGATATATAGGGGTATAGGATAGAGGAGAGAAGCTGAGCTCAGTGATATATAGGGATATAGGATAGAGGAGAGAAGCTGAGCTGTGTGATATATAGGGGTATAGGATAGAGGAGAGAAGCTGAGCTGTGTGATATATAGGGTTATATGATAGAGGAGAGAAGCTGAGCTGTGTGATATATAGGGATAGAGGAGAGAAGCTGAGCTCTGTGATATATAGGGTTATATGATAGAGGTGAGAAGCTGAACTGTGTGATATATAGGGATAGAGGATAGAGGAGAGAAGCTGAGCTCTGTGATATATAGGGTTATATGATAGAGGAGAGAAGCTGAGCTGTGTGATATATAGGGTTATACAGTGTTGGCCAAAAGTATTGGCACCCCTGCAATTCTGTCAGATAATACTCATGTTCTTCCAGAAAATGATTGCAATCACAAATTCTTTGGTATTTTTAGCTTCATTTAATTTGTCTTCAATGTAAAACCACAAAAAGAATTGTCAAAACGCCAAATTGGGTATAATTCCACAGCAAACCTAAAAAAGGGGGTGGGCAAAAGTATTGTCACTGTTTGAAAAATCATGTGATGCTTCTCTAATTTGTGTAATTAACAGCACCTGTTACTTACCAGAGGCACCTAACAGGTGGTGGCAATAACTAAATCACACTTGCAGCCAGTTGAAATGGATTCAAGTTGACTCCACCTCTGTCCTGTGTCCTTGTGTGACCACATTGAGCATGGAGAAAAGAAAGAAGACCAAAGAACTGTCTGAGGACTTGAGAAGAAAAATTGTGAGGAAGCATGAGCAATCTCAAGACTACAAGAACATCTCCAAAGACCTGAATGTTCCTGTGTCTACCGTGCGCAGTGTCAGTAAGAAGTGTAAAGCCCATGGCCCTGTGGCTAACCTCCCGAGATGTGGACGCAAAAGAAACATTGACGAGAGATTTCACCGCAAGATTGTGCGGATGGCGGATAAAGAACCTCGACTAACATCCAAACAAGTTCCATCTGCCCTGCAGTCCGAGGGGACAACAGTGTCACCCCGTACTATCCAGTGTCAGCGTCTGAATGAGAAGGGACTGTATGGTAGGAGACCCAGGAAGACCCCACTTCTTACCCACAGACAGAAGCCAGGCTGGAGTTTGCCAAAACTTACCTGAGAAAGCCAAAACCGTTCTGGAAGAATGTTCTCTGGTCAGAGGAGACAAAAGTAGGAAAATGCATCAACATAGAGATTACAGGGAAAAAAGAGGCAGCACTCCTGCGTTAGTTTAGCGAAAAAAAGTAAAAAAAAAATTAAAAATCACCCGTACTGCCACCCCCTCCGGAGAGCCGCCCGAGGCGGTCACCTCACCTTGCCTCATTAGAGGTGCGGCGCTGCATATGGGGGCTATTGTGAGAGTCTCTTGTAACAGGTCATGTTCTATATTTGTCCATTTTCATGGATTCCTCCATACGGTCATATACAGTCCTATGAAAAAGTTTGGGCACCCCTATTAATCTTAATCATTTTTAGTTCTAAATATTTTGGTGTTTATAACAGCCATTTCAGTTTGATATATCTAATAACTGATGAAAACTTGGTAATCTTCAGTAGTTGATACCTTTTTAATGGCTAACTCATAATGATGACAAATGGCTAACGTTTCGAAGCGCAAGGCTCCTTTGTCAAAGCAAATTTAAAAACATTTTTGAAGGATGCATATATATATATATATATATATATATATATATATATATATATATATATATATATATATACACAGAGCAGGCACAAAGGGTGTTAGATTTCAGGAGGAGGGGGGGGTTGTTAGTAGTTGGTGAGACAATGTAAGCAATTGGTGGAGACATTTGCTAGAGACAATGTGGTAATTGGTGGAGACAATATAAACACTTACAGGTCCTTGTCAGATCACACACTACTGTAAAAAGACATGAACCCCTGTGATGCATTAATCCCACACTCTAGTGTCCGAAACAATGTCATGAATTTATATTCATGTATGCGTCTTTCTCTCTTAGATCTGAAATTCCCTCTCAAAATCAGAATTTTCATGTCATTGGTAATGTTGTGGTCCCCCCTGCAAAAATGTTTTGACACGGGAAGGTCAGATCTTTGTTCTTTAATAGTATGGCGATGTGAGTTCATGCGCAGTCTAAGTTGCTGTCCGGTCTCTCCAACATACAGATTATCAGTGGAGCATTTGGTACACATAATTAAATACACTACATTGGATGTGCTGCAGGTGAAGGTACCTGGAATGTTATATTCCTTGTTCGAGTTTGGTATCTCTATCCTGTCAGTGGTCAGTATGTGGGGGCAGGTTTTTGCACCTCTTATTCCCACATGTGTGATCTGACAAGGACCTGTAAGTGTTTATATTGTCTCCACCAATTACCACATTGTCTCTAGCAAATGTCTCCACCAATTACTTACATTGTCTCACCAACTACTAACAACCCCCCCCTCCTCCTGAAATCTAACACCCTTTGTGCCTGCTCTGTGTATATATATATATATATATATATATATATATATATATGCATCCTTCAAAAATGTTTTTAAATTTGCTTTGACAAAGGAGCCTTGCGCTTCGAAACGTTAGCCATTTGTCATCATTATGAGTTAGCCATTAAAAAGGTATCAACTACTGAAGATTACCAAGTTTTCGTGTTTTTTTATATTTCCAACCCACTGGCTAACACGGTACAACAACGAACATTTCCCTTTAATAACTGATGGACACAGTAATATTTCAGGATTGAAATGAGGTTTATTGTACTAACAGAAAATGCGCAATATGCATTAAACCAAAATTTGACCGGTGCAAAAGTATGGGCACCTCAACAGAAAAGTGACATTAATATTTAGTACATCCTCCTTTTGCAAAGATAACAGCCTCTAGTCGCTTCCTGTAGCTTTTAATCAGTTCCTGGATCCTGGATGAAGGGATTTTGGACAAACAATTCAAGTTCAGTTAAGTTAGATGGTCGCCGAGCATGGACAGCCCGCTTCCAATCATCCCACAGATGTTCAATGATATTCAGGTCTGGGGACTGGGATGGCCATTCCAGAACATTGTAATTGTTCCTCTGCATGAATGCCTGAGGATTTGGAGCGGTGTTTTGGATCATTGTCTTGCTGAAATATCCATCCCCGGCGTAACTTCAACTTCATCACTGATTCTTGAACATTATTCTCAAGAATCTGCTGATACTGAGTGGAATCCATGCGACTCTCAACTTTAACAAGATTCCCGGTGCCGGCATTGGCCACACAGCCCCAAAGCATGATGGAACCTCCACCAAATTTTACAGTGGGTAGCATGTGTTTTTCTTGGAATGCTGTTTCTTTTTGGACGCCATGCATAACGCCTTTTTTTTTATAACCAAACAACTCAATCTTTGTTTCCAAAATGAAGCTGCCTTGTCCAAATGTGCTTTTGCATACCTCAGGCAACTCTATTTGTGGCGTACGTGCAGAAACGGCTTCTTTCTCATCACTCTCCCATACAGCTTCTCCTTGTGCAAAGTGCGCTGTATAGTTGACCGATGCACAGTGACACCATCTGCAGCAAGATGATGCTGCAGCTCTTTGGAGGTGGTCTGTGGATTGTCCTTGACTGTTCTCACCATTCTTCTTCTCTGCCTTTCTGATATTTTTCTTGGCCTGCCACTTCTGGGCTTAACAAGAACTGTCCCTGTGGTCTTCCATCTCCTTACTATGTTCCTCACAGTGGAAACTGACAGGTTAAATCTCTGAGACAGCTTCTTGTATCCTTCCCCTGAACAACTATGTGGAACAATCTTTGTTTTCAGATCATTTGAGAGCGGGCTGTCCATGTTCGGCGACCATCAAACTTAACTGAACTTGAATTGTTTTGTAGAAAGAAATGGTCCAAAATCCCTTCATCCAGGATCCAGGAACTGATTAAAAGCTACAGGAAGCGACTAGAGGCAAAAGGAGGATCTACTAAATATTAATGTCACTTTTCTGTTGAGGTGCCCATACTTTTGCACCGGTCAAATTTTGGTTTAATGCATATTGCACATTTTCTGTTAGTACAATAAACCTCATTTCAATCCTGAAATATTACTGTGTCCATCAGTTATTAGATATATCAAACTGAAATGGCTGCTGCAAACACCAAAGTATTTAGAACTAAAAATGATTAAGATTAATAGGGGTGCCCAAACTTTTGCATAGGACTGTATGTGAGATATCCATGAAACAGGGGCCACTCAGAGACCCAAATGATGGAGCGCCAAACCGCGATACAGATGTGAACTTAGCTTTATTATTACTCCTATATTTGTATTGTGGTGCTTTGTTTAATGTGTTTATAGTTCAGTATTTCTATTAATCTGATTATTATTTATGCGATTGTTTTTATTATTATTACCGCACAGTTTTATAATATTGTATTGTACATTGTATTGTATATTGTATTATATTGTTCTTATTGTTACGGTATTTTTTGGTTATTATTACCGCACAGTTTTATAATATTGTATTGTTTTTATTGTTACAGTATTTTTGGTTATTATTGCTGCACGGTTTTCTAATATTGTATTGTATTGTTCTTATTGTTACGGTATTATTTACTATCATACAGAACCTCATTCCACCGCATGCACAGAGATGAATCCAGCTTTCTTCCCATATTATTTCCCTGCTTCCTTGGGTTTTATTTCTGGGGTGAGGTTGGACAGACCTAGTAATAAGAATCGCTGGCTCAGCGCTTCCAAGAACAACTTTGATGCATTTTCAGACACACATTTTAATTCAGACTTTTTCCACACTCGCCGAGTCTTCGCAGATGCCAAAACCCAGCAATTTAAAAGTGGAAGTGGCAGATTAGGAAATTTATTAGGCATTCTCAGCTATTTTCCCTATAGCTGCCAAATACCCCGAGATCCAGGGACAGTCTCGAGGTTTCGAGCCTTGTTCCTGGAAATGAATGTTCCTGGTAATACACAGAGTGTCTAGTAGTAATCTTCTATACAATACAGTATATATATATATATCCACACAATGTGTACAGGGACTTATTAGACCGTCCATTCCTGGCTATGAATTCTGGGTAAGGAATAGGCAAATAAGACCTCATTGGTTGAATACAGGAACGTGCTCTAGCACCACTTTTTGGAAGGCATTTCCCTATAGATCAATGAATATTGTTTTCTAATTGCATCATCTGGGACTAGAGACAAACCAGTATATCTCCTCCGCAGACAGCCGTTCCGTAGGTTCCTGGCTGGCTGTGTGACAGGTAACACATGTGGGTCAGAAGGGGTACTAGGTGTCATTAGGAGAGGCCACAGGGACTTATTAGGCGTCCCGGTCTGCAGATGGTCCCTTTTGCTCCTTGGAGGAGATATTCTGGCTTGACTGTATCCCTAGGCTTCAGGACCAGGCATTGATCTATATAGAAAGTTACATTCCAAAAGGTGGCGCTAGAGTACGTTCCTCTTTTCCACCAAGGTTGTCCTATTTGCATATTCCTTGCATATCTTTGGTAATACAAGACTGACCCGGGTTCCGATACTTCATTGGATTATCTTCATCAATCTTTTCTTTCCACAACGCACTGATACAATTCTAAAGGCCACCAATCGTATGATTGACTCATCAAAGTCCCATTGATTTGTATTGATAGCTCAGGAACAGTGGGGGCTAGAGAAAAAATTCCAACTGTGCCAGAATCAGTGGAGCGGCAGCTATTGAAGGAGACTAAAGAGTTGGTGGAGGAGGTCAAAAGTTGCAATAATACCGCAGATGCCAGGCCTTTAAAGATAGCGGTCACTTTGATGTACATTACAGCGGAGACCCGAAGCTAATGCCCACAAACAGAGTTCACTCTGATCATGGGCATTGCAAAGCCTGGACACCTCCCAAAGTTGGTCCCCACCAGCCCCTTAGGTATACCGTTGCAGACCTGTTCCTGTGGCAAGCTGTTTCAAGGAATATTACTATTGAGGTTGGTCTATGACCAGCCTCAATAGTAACAGCAAAGCCCCCATAGACTGCAATACAGTTGTAAAAGATTGCAAGTTCAAGACCCGTATGGGGGGGCTAATAAAATAGTAAAAAAACCACCAAGTCACCTCCAATCCCATCCTGCCCCGGTGGTCGCTCTGCCCCCTGTCTCTTGTGATGCTGAGGTTGCTGTGCCTGTACGTAGCGGCAGGTCAGGACATGTCTGTTTCAGCCCTGTTGTGTAATGAACATATTTAGCTGCATTTTGTAAGAGAGTTATGTAATCGTCTCCATACCAGAGATCTCCTATCGTTGTACTAATAATATCCAGGAGCCCGGAGAGGACGCAACTGCAGCAGGTCCGCACATGCACAATAGATGATATACATGATATACGGACGTGCAATAACAAATCCCCCAAAATGTATGCGAATGTCTTTCGGGTTCCTGCCTATAGATAATACCTCTTGGATTTAGGCGTTCGCTATTTTGGAGCATCTTGCTCTATAACCCTATACCCTCCATGGCCGAGCCTTATATAAGTGACCCCATATTTCGGCTGGAGCTTCCTTACATGTACTCCCCTTACTATGGACCAGTCTGTTGTGTCTGTGCACGTGTCTACATGTCTACGCTATATTACACTACCATGTCAGACTTACATAACTACGGCGTGACGAGAATCCAGAACGCTTTTTCGCTTTTCTTGTTACGTTATCCTTCCTGCCCGAAGCCCTGAGATTCCAGGGGCCCGGTGCGAGCTGCTCCCCTCCCTCTTACCCACCGTCTGGGTCTGACATACCACAATATAACGTCAAAAAAAGTTCATCAGGTCACAGAACCTTCCACAGGGCCGTCTGCAGGTGTTCTGGGCTTTTTTTTATATTTTGGGGTGGGGGTGGGCATGCTGAAATGTGTATGCAATGGAAAATAAGGGGGACCCAGGAGGAAATACTGTCACGCGAAAACTGCATGTGGTTTTCTTCTCTTTCTTGTGTAAGTTTAACCCAACCGTTCCCAAAATTGCAGACATTACATTTTCCAGTGAAGTCATATTGGTAACAGCAATAGGATATGGTCTGTAAGGTGGACTATAGGGCCCGGGCACAGGACAGAGGGCACCCGGGAGGAAGCATAAGGATGCCATATAGGTCCCTTGTGCACCGCAGTGACAAAGCGAATGAGGGGATGGATTAGGATTAGGTCACGTGCAACAGAAATGCAATCAGGCCCTGGCGGATATTTCAGGTATAACTCACACCAGTCATAGCACTCTGTCCTGACTCTCCTGTCTTACTATACAGACTCAATTTTCCGACCTCTAGATAAACTGGGTGACAATATCCGCTGTGGAATAGTCACTAAAACCTAAGTTTTAGCACTTAGTATTCCAAGAAAATAGGGAGCAAGGGGGCATCAAGTTTTTACCTGCATCAATACAAGACCAAATAAATCCAATATACACTCAGCAATGACAAGGCAGCACCAAGGACAAGTCATAGGATTAAGAGAATCAAGGAGGTAGCACAAACCAAGCCTAGGGTGGCAAACCGTGTAGACATAAACCATCAGACAGTGTTTGCAGGACAGTGGACTTTGGGCTAGATGTTCAGGTGCTTCATTGACCTCACACCACTGCTCTCAAAGGACATCGTAGGGCACAGCAAGATGGTAATGGAGGCTCAACTGGAGGTCTTAGCGAAGAGGATTGAAGTCCTGGAATGGAGGTCTATCCTCTTCCGTGGTGAGTCCTGGAATGGAGGTCCGTCCTCTTCAGTGATGAGTCCTAGAATGGAGGTCTATCCTCTTCAGTGGTGAGTCCTGGAATGGAGGTCTATCCTCTTCAGTGGTGAGTCCTAGAATGGAGGTCTATCCACTTCAGTGATGAGTCCTGGAATGGAGGTCTATCCTCGCCAGTGATAAGTCCAGGAATGGAGGTCTGTCTATCCTCACCAGAAATGAGTCCTGGACTGGAAGTCTATCCTCTAAAGTGATAAATTCTGGAATGGAGGTCTATCCTCTTCAATAATGTGTTCTGGAATGGAGGTCTATCCTCTTCAATAATGTGTTCTGGAATGGAGGTCTATCCTCTTCAATAATGTGTTCTGGAATGGAGGTTTATCCTCTTCAGTGATAAGTCCTGGAAAAGAGGTCTGTCTTCACCAGCAATGAGCCCTGGAAAGGAGGTCTATCCTCTTCAGCGATTGGTCCTGGAGTAAAGGTCTATCCTTTTCTGTGATGAAGTCTTGGAATGGAGGTCTATTCTCACCAGCAATGAGTCCTGGAGTGGAAGTCTATCTATCTTTATAGTGGTGACTCCTGGAATGGAAGTCTATCCTCTTCAGCAATGTGTCCTGGAATGGAAGTCTATCCTCTTCAGTGGTGAGTCCTGGATTGGAGGTCTATCCTCTTCAGTGGTGAGTCCTGCATTGGAGGTCTATCCTTTTCAGTGATGAGTCCTGGAATGGAGGTCTATTCTCTTCAGTGATGAGTCCTGGATTGGAGGTCTATCCTCTTCAGTGATGAGTCCTGGAATGGAGGTCTATCCTCTTCAGTGTTGAGTCTTGGATTGGAGGTCTATCCTCTTCAGTGATGAGTCCGGGATTGGAGGTCTATCCTCTTCAGCGATGAGTCGTGGAATGGAGGTCTATCCTCTTCAGTGATGAGTCCTGGAATGGAGGTCTATCCTCTTCAGTGATGAGTCCTGGAATGGAGGTCTATCCTCTTCAATGATGTGTCCTGGATTGGAGGTCTATCCTTTTCAAGGATGTGTCCTGGATTGGAGGTCTATCCTTTTCAGCAATGAGTCCTGGATTGGAGGTCTATCCTCTTCAGTGATGAGTCCTGGAATGGAGGTCTATCCTCTTCAGTGATGAGTCCTGGAATGGAGGTCTATCCTCTTCAGTGTTGAGTCCTGGATTGGAGGTCTATCCTTTTCAGTGATGAGTCCTGGATTGGAGGTCTATCCTCTTTAGTGATGAGTCCTGGATTGAAGGTCTATCCTTTTCAATTATGTGTCCTGGATTGGAGGTCTATCCTCTTCAATTATGTGTCCTGGATTGGAGGTCTATCCTCTTCAGCAATGAGTCCTGGATTGGAGGACTATCCTCTTCAGTCATGAGTCCTGGATTGGAGGTCTATCCTCTTCAATGATGTGTCCTGGATTTGAGGTCTATCCTCTTCAGTGATGAGTCCTGGATAGGAGGTCCATCCTCTTCAGTAATAAGTCCTGGAATGGAGGTCTATCCTCTTCAGCGATGAGTCCTGGAATGGAGGTCTATCCTCTTCAGTGATGAGTCCTGGAATGGAGGTCTATCCTCTTCAGCGATGAGTCCTGGAATGGAGGTCTATCCTCTTCAGTGATGAGTCCTGGAATGGAGGTCTATCCTCTTCAGTGATGAGTCCTGGAATGGAGGTCTATCCTCTTCAGTGATGAGTCCTGGAATGGAGGTCTATCCTCTTCAGTGATGAGTCCTGGAATGGAGGTCTATCCTCTTCAGCGATGAGTCCTGGAATGGAGGTCTATCCTCTTCAGTGATGAGTCCTGGAATAGAGGTCTATCCTCTTCAATGATGTGTCCTGGATTGGAGGTCTATCCTCTTCAATGATGTGTCCTGGATTTGAGGTCTATCCTCTTCAGTGATGAGTCCTGGATAGGAGGTCCATCCTCTTCAGTAATAAGTCCTGGAATGGAGGTCTATCCTCTTCAGCGATGAGTCCTGGAATGGAGGTCTATCCTCTTCAGTGATGAGTCCTGGAATGGAGGTCTATCCTCTTCAGTGATGAGTCCTGGATTTGAGGTCTATCCTCTTCAGTGATGAGTCCTGGATTGGAGGTCTGTCCTCTTCAGCGATGAGTTCCACTTTAGCCTCTGTTGCTATGATAGCTGGAGATTTGTCTGGAGACCATGTGTATTATGGTTTGGAGTGGTATAATGTACAGTAGTCGGACCCCTCGGACTAACAGCTCAGCGTTACTTTGATTTGGTCATGGAACCAGTGGTTCCGCCATGTTTCCAAAGCGTCTCCCATTGTTGCCAGGTCTCATGTTCTTTGCTAAGTCTTCAGCACCTCCAGACTTGTCTCCCATCGACCACATCTGGGACATCATTGGTCAGCCATTGTAAAGGGATCTGCCAGTGGCCAATATTGATGATTTGGTGCCCACGTGCACTGACTGCGGTTTAGCATAGCCTAGAAAACCATTAATAACCTCACTGATAGCAGGCCAAGGCGTGTTATTGTGGGATTTCTCACCCTGGTGCTTATTCTCGGTCCTGAATGAAGGTTTCTTATACTTTGTTTCCATTTCTATCATTTCCATATTAGTAACATGTCTGTCTGTCCTGGGATTTCCAGAAGTCTCAGCCTTGTCCTTCTTGGTGTTATAACTTCAATGTTCCTTTAGTGTTAATAGTGATCCATAAGTTATTGCAAGTTCTTCTGTGACCACTAGGGGGCAGATAGAGTAAGTGAAGAATCAGATGTAGTGATGCAGTAATGTATAAGTAATTGTGTAGTGTCTTATCATTGTATAGGCCTCTGTCCTGCACATTGGGAGATTTACTAACCCTGTCTAATATTTACACTGTACAGGTCTAAAGGAGGCCAAATATATCACAGGAGCTAATGTTTTATAACGCATTTGAAAAATGCTGCAGAACCTCATAATACACACCTCAGCTGCTGCAGAACCTCATAATACACACAACAGCTGCTGCAGAACATCATAATACACACCTCATCTGCTGCAGAACATTATAATACACACCTCAGCTGCTGCAGAACATCATAATACACACCTCAGCTGCTGCAGAACATTATAATACACCTCAGCTGCTGCAGAACATTATAATACACACCTCAGCTGCTGCAGAACATTATAATACACACCTCAGCTGCTGCAGAACATTATAATACACCTCAGCTGCTGCAGAACATTATAATACACACATCAGCTGCTGCAGAACATTATAATACACACCTCAACTGCTGCAGAACATTATAATACACACCTCAGCTGCTGCAGAACATCATAATACACACCTCATCTGCTGCAGAACATTATAATACACACCTCAGCTGCTGCAGAACATCATAATACACACCTCATCTGCTGCAGAACATTATAATACACACCTCAGCTGCTGCAGAACATCATAATACACACCTCAGCTGCTGCAGAACATCATAATACACACCTCATCTGCTGCAGAACATTATAATACACACCTCAGCTGCTGCAGAACCTCATAATACACACCTCAGCTGCTGCAGAACATTATAATACACAACTCAGCTGCTGCAGAACATCATAATGCACACCTCATCTGCTGCAGAACATTATAATACACACCTCAGCTGCTGCAGAACATCATAATGCACACCTCAGCTGCTGCAGAACATCATAATGCACACAACAGCTGCTGCAGAACATCATAATACACACCTCATCTGCTGCAGAACATTATAATACACACCTCAGCTGCTGCAGAACATCATAATACACACCTCATCTGCTGCAGAACATTATAATACACACCTCAGCTGCTGCAGAACATCATAATACACACCTCAGCTGCTGCAGAACATCATAATACACACCTCATCTGCTGCAGAACATTATAATACACACCTCAGCTGCTGCAGAACCTCATAATACACACCTCAGCTGCTGCAGAACATTATAATACACAACTCAGCTGCTGCAGAACATCATAATACACACAACAGCTGCTGCAGAACATCATAATACACACCTCAGCTGCTGCAGAACATTATAATACACACCTCAGCTGCTGCAGAACATCATAATACACACCTCAGCTGCTGCAGAACATCATAATACACACCTCAGCTGCTGCAGAACATTATAATACACACCTCAGCTGCTGCAGAACATCATAATACACACCTCAGCTGCTGCAGAACATCATAATACACACCTCAGCTGCTGCAGAACATCATAATACACACAACAGCTGCTGCAGAACATCATAATAAACACCTCAGCTGCTGCAGAACATTATAATACACACCTCAGCTGCTGCAGAACATTATAATACACACCTCAGCTGCTGCAGAACATCATAATACACACCTCAGCTGCTGCAGAACATCATAATAAACACCTCAGCTGCTGCAGAACATCATAATACACACAACAGCTGCTGCAGAACATCATAATACACACCTCAGCTGCTGCAGAACATTATAATACACACCTCAGCTGCTGCAGAACATCATAATACACACCTCAGCTGCTGCAGAACATCATAATATACACCTCAGCTGCTGCAGAACATCATAATACACACCTCAGCTGCTGCAGAACATCACAATACACACCTCAGCTGCTGCAGAACATCATAATACACACCTCAGCTGCTGCAGAACATCATAATACACACCTCAGCTGCTGCAGAACATCATAATACACACCTCAGCTCCTGCAGAACATCATACTCTACACCTCAGCTGCTGCAGAACATCATAATAAACACCTCAGCTGCTGCAGAACATCATAATACACACCTCATCTGCTGCAGAACATTATAATACACACCTCAGCTGCTGCAGAACATCATAATACACACCTCAGCTGCTGCAGAACATCATAATACACACCTCATCTGCTGCAGAACATTATAATACACACCTCAGCTGCTGCAGAACATCATAATACACACCTCATCTGCTGCAGAACCTCCTAATACACACCTCAGCTGCTGCAGAACATCATAATACACACCTCAGCTGCTGCAGAACATCATAATACACACCTCAGCTGCTGCAGAACCTCATAATACACACCTCATCTGCTGCAGAATATCATAATACACACCTCAGCTGCTGCAGAACATCATAATACACACCTCATCTGCTGCAGAACATTATAATACACACCTCAGCTGCTGCAGAACATCATAATACACACCTCAGCTGCTGCAGAACATCATAATACACACCTCATCTGCTGCAGAACTTCCTAATACACATCTCATCTGCTGCAGAACCTCCTAATACACATCTCAGCTGCTGCAGAACTTCATAGTTATGACATACTCTATCCAGCTACCTACATGCAGATTACTGATGTCTTTCAGCTCTTGTAACAATGATACTTTGGTGCAGTATAGGCGATGTCTTACAGGCGCAGATTTGGGTGTCACAGTTGCACTAACTTATCTGACACTGTGTCTCCCGGCATTGTTGGCTATTAGATCATGATGGGGTTCCTTTAAAATTTAATATTGACTTTCCAAATCCAAACTCAGATTTTTTCCCTCTTACTATCATTTCTTGCTTTCATTAAATCTGCAATCCCATCACATGTGGTTATGAAACCGGGAGTCATGTGACTTTCTTGAAAATACGACATTGCAGCTCGGGTTATGAAATGAGTTTCTTCCCTTCACAGACATTACAACTGAATGTCCTGAATGTTCCCTTTTTACGATTCTGCCCTGTAAATGATGAAGAGGAGAAATTCTTAGGAGTCTGGGAAACAAAAAATCTAATAAAATATTCTGAGTGCTGTAAACGTCAGAGTTATATTGTGATAGCGTAAGAGACAAACCGGTGCAAACACCTGGATACAATTCTTCATGGGAAAGTATTGTAAGTTCTATCTAGAAGTATCGTGTACAGACAGATGTAGCTGAGCTGAAACTGCTACTGGCCTGTATCTTACATGTACAAGTCAGGAAAATGGAATATTCACCCCATAAAAAAACTGGTTACATTTTCTTCCCTTATATGCTCATTTTGTATTGTGCAAAATGTTTCACCTCTACAACAATGAATGCATTAAATTACTTATCTTATACTGACCCTGAGTTACATCTTGTATTATACTCCAGAGCTGCGCTCACTATTCTGCTGGTACAGTCACTTTATACAGACATTACATTACTTATCCTGTATTATACTCCAGAGCTGCGCTCACTATTCTGCTGGTGCAGTCACTGTGTACATACATTACATTACTTATCCTGTATTATACTCCAGAGCTGCGCTCACTATTCTGCTGGTACAGTCACTGTGTACATACATTACATTACTTATCCTGTATTATACTCCAGAGCTGCGCTCACTATTCTGCTGGTGCAGTCACTGTGTACATACATTACATTACTTATCCTGTATTATATTCCAGAGCTGCGCTCACTATTCTGCTGGTACAGTCACTGTGTACATACATTACATTACTTATCCTGTATTATATTCCAGAGCTGCGCTCACTATTCTGCTGGTGCAGTCACTGTGTACATACATTACATTACTTATCCTGTATTATACTCCAGAGCTGCGCTCACTATTCTGCTGGTACAGTCACTGTGTACATACATTACATTACTTATCCTGTATTATATTCCAGAGCTGCACTCACTATTCTGCTGGTGCAGTCACTGTGTACATACATTACATTACTTATCCTGTATTATACTCCAGAGCTGCGCTCACTATTCTGCTGGTGCAGTCACTGTGTACATACATTACATTACTTATCCTGTATTATACTCCAGAGCTGCGCTCACTATTCTGCTGGTACAGTCACTGTGTACATACATTACATTACTTATCCTGTATTATACTCCAGAGCAGCGCTCACTATTCTGCTGGCACAGTCAATGTGTACATACATTACATTACTTATCCTGTATTATACTCCAGAGCAGCGCTCACTATTCTGCTGGTGCAGTCACTGTGTACATACATTACATTACTTATCCTGTATTATACTCCAGAGCTGCACTCACTATTCTGCTGGTGCAGTCACTGTGTACATACATTACATTACTTATCCTGTATTATACCCCAGAGCTGCGCTCACTATTCTGCTGGTACAGTCACTGTGTACATACATTACATTACTTATCCTGTATTATACCCCAGAGCTGCTCTCACTATTCTGCTGGTGCTGTCACTGTGTACATACATTACATTACTTATCCTGTATTATACCCCAGAGCTGCGCTCACTATTCTGCTGGTACAGTCACTGTGTACATACATTACATTACTTATCCTGTATTATACTCCAGAGCTGCGCTCACTATTCTGCTGGTGCAGTCACTGTGTACATCCATTACATTACTTATCCTGTATTATACTCCAGAGCTGCGCTCACTATTCTGCTGGTGCAGTCACTGTGTACATACATTACATTACTTATCCTGTATTATACTCCAGAGCTGCGCTCACTATTCTGCTGGTGCAGTCACTGTGTACATACATTACATTACTTATCCTGTATTATACTCCAGAGCTGCGCTCACTATTCTGCTGGTACAGTCACTGTGTACATACATTACATTACTTATCCTGTATTATACTCCAGAGCTGCGCTCACTATTCTGCTGGTACAGTCACTGTGTACATACATTACATTACTTATCCTGTATTATACTCCAGAGCTGCGCTCACTATTCTGCTGGTGCAGTCACTGTGTACATACATTACATTACTTATCCTGTATTATACTCCAGAGCTGCGCCCACTATTCTGCTGGTACAGTCACTGTGTACATACATTACATTACTTATCCTGTATTATACTCCAGAGCTGCGCTCACTATTCTGCTGGTGCAGTCACTGTGTACATACATTACATTACTTATCCTGTATTATACTCCAGAGCTGCGCCCACTATTCTGCTGGTGCAGTCACTGTGTACATACATTACATTACTTATCCTGTATTATACTCCAGAGCTGCGCCCACTATTCTGCTGGTGCAGTCACTGTGTACATACATTACATTACTTATCCTGTATTATACTCCAGAGCTGCGCTCACTATTCTGCTATTACAGTCACTGTGTACATACATTACATTACTTATCCAGGATTATACTCCAGAGCTGCGCTCACTATTCTGCTAGTACAGTCACTGTGTACATACATTACATTACTTATCCTGTATTATACCCCAGAGCTGCTCTCACTATTCTGCTGGTGCAGTCACTGTGTACACACATTACATTACTTATCCTGTATTATACCCCAGAGCTGCTCCCACTATTCTGCTGGTACAGTCACTGTGTACATACATTACATTACTTATCTTGTATTATACTCCAGAGCTGCGCTCACTATTCTGCTGGTGCAGTCACTGTGTACATACATTACATTACTTATCCTGTATTATACTCCAGAGCTGCGCTCACTATTCTGCTAGTGCAGTCACTGTGTACATACATTACATTACTTATCCTGTATTATACCCCAGAGCTGCTCTCACTATTCTGCTGGTACAGTCACTGTGTACATACATTACATTACTTATCCTGTATTATACTCCAGAGCTGCACTCACTATTCTGCTGGTGCAGTCACTGTGTACATACATTACATTACTTATCCTGTATTATACTCCAGAGCTGCGCTCACTATTCTGCTAGTGCAGTCACTGTGTACATACATTACTTATCCTGTATTATACTCCAGAGCTGCGCTCACTATTCTGCTGGTACAGTCACTGTGTACATACATTACATTATTTATCCTGTATTATACTCCAGAGCTGCGCTCACTATTCTGCTGGTGCAGTCACTGTGTACATACATTACATTACTTATCCTGTATTATACTCCAGAGCTGCGCTCACTATTCTGCTGGTACAGTCACTGTGTACATACATTACATTACTTATCCTGTATTATACCCCAGAGCTGCTCTCACTATTCTGCTGGTACAGTCACTGTGTACATACATTACATTATTTATCCTGTATTATACTCCAGAGCTGCGCTCACTATTCTGCTGGTGCAGTCACTGTATACATACATTACATTACTTATCCTGTATTATACTCCAGAGCTGCGCTCACTTTTCTGCTGGTACAGTCACTGTGTACATACATTACATTACTTATCCTGTATTATACCCCAGAGCTGCGCTCACTATTCTGCTGGGACAGTCTCTGTGTACATACATTACATTACTTATCCTGTATTATACTCCAGAGCTGCGCTCACTATTCTGCTGGTACAGTCACTGTGTACATACATTACATTACTTATCCTGTATTATACTCCAGAGCTGCGCTCACTATTCTGCTGGTGCAGTCACTGTGTACATACATTACATTACTTATCCTGTATTATACTCCAGAGCTGCGCTCACTATTCTGTTGGTGCAGTCACTGTGTACATACATTACATTACTTATCCTGTATTATACTCCAGAGCTGCGCTCACTATTCTGCTGGTGCAGTCACTGTGTACATACATTACATTACTTATCCTGTATTATACTCCAGAGCTGCGCTCACTATTCTGCTGGTACAGTCACTGTGTACATACATTACATTACTTATCCTGTATTATACCCCAGAGCTGCGCTCACTATTCTGCTGGTACAGTCTCTGTGTACATACATTACATTACTTATCCTGTATTATACTCCAGAGCTGCGCTCACTATTCTGCTGGTACAGTCACTGTGTACATACATTACTTATCCTGTATTATACTCCAGAGCTGCGCTCACTATTCTGCTGGTGCAGTCACTGTGTACATACATTACATTACTTATCCTGTATTATACTCCAGAGCTGCACTCACTATTCTGCTGGTTCAGTCACTGTGTACATACATTACATTACTTATCCTGTATTATACCCCAGAGCTGCGCTCACTATTCTGCTGGTACAGTCTCTGTGTACATACATTACATTACTTATCCTGTATTATACTCCAGAGCTGCGCTCACTATTCTGCTGGTACAGTCACTGTGTACATACATTACATTACTTATCCTGTATTATACTCCAGAGCTGCGCTCACTATTCTGCTGGTGCAGTCACTGTGTACATACATTACATTTCTTATCCTGTATTATACTCCAGAGCTGCGCTCACTATTCTGCTGGTGCAGTCACTGTGTACATACATTACTTATCCTGTATTATACTCCAGAGCTGCGCTCACTATTCTGCTGGTGCAGTCACTGTGTACATACATTACATTACTTATCCTGTATAATACTCCAGAGCTGCGCTCACTATTCTGCTGGTACAGTCACTGTGTACATACATTACATTACTTATCCTGTATTATACTCCAGAGCTGCGCTCACTATTCTGCTGGTACAGTCACTGTGTACATACATTACATTACTTATCCTGTATTATACTCCAGAGCTGCGCTCACTATTGTGCTGGTACAGTCACTGTGTACATACATTACTTATCCTGTATTATACTCCAGAGCTGCGCTCACTATTCTGCTGGTGCGGTCACTGTGTACATACATTACATTACTTATCCTGTATTATACTCCAGAGCTGCGCTCACTATTCTGCTGGTACAGTCACTGTGTACATACATTACATTACTTATCCTGTATTATACTCCAGAGCTGCGCTCACTATTCTGCTGGTACAGTCACTGTATACATACATTACATTACTTATCCTGTATTATACTCCAGAGCTGCGCTCACTATTCTGCTGGTACAGTCACTGTGTACATACATTACATTACTTATCCTGTATTATACTCCAGAGCTGCGCTCACTATTCTGCTGGTGCAGTCACTGTGTACATACATTACATTACTTATCCTGTATTATACTCCAGAGCTGCGCTCACTATTCTGCTGGTGCAGTCACTGTACATACATTACATTACTTATCCTGTATTATACTCCAGAGCTGCGCTCACTATTCTGCTGGTACAGTTACTGTGTACATACATTACATTACTTATCCTGTATTATACTCCAGAGCTGCGCTCACTATTCTGCTGGTGCAGTCACTGTGTACATACATTACATTACTTATCCTGTATTATACTCCAGAGCTGCGCCCACTATTCTGCTGGTGCAGTCACTGTGTACATACATTACATTACTTATCCTGTATTATACTCCAGAGCTGCGCCCACTATTCTGCTGGTACAGTCACTGTGTACATACATTACATTACTTATCCTGTATTATACTCCAGAGCTGCGCTCACTATTCTGCTGGTGCAGTCACTGTGTACATACATTACATTACTTATCCTGTATTATACTCCAGAGCTGCGCCCACTATTCTGCTGGTGCAGTCACTGTGTACATACATTACATTACTTATCCTGTATTATACTCCAGAGCTGCGCCCACTATACTGCTGGTGCAGTCACTGTGTACATACATTACATTACTTATCCTGTATTATACTCCAGAGCTGCGCTCACTATTCTGCTATTACAGTCACTGTGTACATACATTACATTACTTATCCAGGATTATACTCCAGAGCTGCGCTCACTATTCTGCTAGTACAGGCACTGTGTACATACATTACATTACTTATCCTGTATTATACTCCAGAGCTGCGCTCAATATTCTGCTAGTACAGTCACTGTGTACATACATTACATTACTTATCCTGTATTATACCCCAGAGCTGCTCTCACTATTCTGCTGGTGCAGTCACTGTGTACACACATTACATTACTTATCCTGTATTATACCCCAGAGCTGCTCTCACTATTCTGCTGGTACAGTCACTGTGTACATACATTACATTACTTATCTTGTATTATACTCCAGAGCTGCGCTCACTATTCTGCTGGTGCAGTCACTGTGTACATACATTACATTACTTATCCTGTATTATACTCCAGAGCTGCGCTCACTATTCTGCTAGTGCAGTCACTGTGTACATACATTACATTACTTATCCTGTATTATACCCCAGAGCTGCTCTCACTATTCTGCTGGTACAGTCACTGTGTACATACATTACATTACTTATCCTGTATTATACCCCAGAGCTGCTCTCACTATTCTGCTGGTACAGTCACTGTGTACATACATTACATTACTTATCCTGTATTATACTCCAGAGCTGCACTCACTATTCTGCTGGTGCAGTCACTGTGTACATACATTACATTACTTATCCTGTATTATACTCCAGAGCTGCGCTCACTATTCTGCTGGTGCAGTCACTGTGTACATACATTACTTATCCTGTATTATACTCCAGAGCTGCGCTCACTATTCTGCTGGTGCAGTCACTGTGTACATACATTACTTATCCTGTATTATACTCCAGAGCTGCGCTCACTATTCTGCTGGTACAGTCACTGTGTACATACATTACATTATTTATCCTGTATTATACTCCAGAGCTGCGCTCACTATTCTGCTGGTGCAGTCACTGTGTACATACATTACATTACTTATCCTGTATTATACTCCAGAGCTGCGCTCACTATTCTGCTGGTACAGTCACTGTGTACATACATTACATTACTTATCCTGTATTATACCCCAGAGCTGCTCTCACTATTCTGCTGGTACAGTCACTGTGTACATACATTACATTATTTATCCTGTATTATACTCCAGAGCTGCGCTCACTTTTCTGCTGGTACAGTCACTGTGTACATACATTACATTACTTATCCTGTATTATACCCCAGAGCTGCGCTCACTATTCTGCTGGGACAGTCTCTGTGTACATACATTACATTACTTATCCTGTATTATACTCCAGAGCTGCGCTCACTATTCTGCTGGTACAGTCACTGTGTACATACATTACATTACTTATCCTGTATTATACTCCAGAGCTGCGCTCACTATTCTGCTGGTGCAGTCACTGTGTACATACATTACATTACTTATCCTGTATTATACTCCAGAGCTGCGCTCACTATTCTGCTGGTGCAGTCACTGTGTACATACATTACATTACTTATCCTGTATTATACTCCAGAGCTGCGCTCACTATTCTGCTGGTACAGTCACTGTGTACATACATTACATTACTTATCCTGTATTATACCCCAGAGCTGCTCTCACTATTCTGCTGGTACAGTCACTGTGTACATACATTACATTATTTATCCTGTATTATACTCCAGAGCTGCGCTCACTTTTCTGCTGGTACAGTCACTGTGTACATACATTACATTACTTATCCTGTATTATACCCCAGAGCTGCGCTCACTATTCTGCTGGGACAGTCTCTGTGTACATACATTACATTACTTATCCTGTATTATACTCCAGAGCTGCGCTCACTATTCTGCTGGTACAGTCACTGTGTACATACATTACATTACTTATCCTGTATTATACTCCAGAGCTGCGCTCACTATTCTGCTGGTGCAGTCACTGTGTACATACATTACATTACTTATCCTGTATTATACTCCAGAGCTGCGCTCACTATTCTGCTGGTGCAGTCACTGTGTACATACATTACATTACTTATCCTGTATTATACTCCAGAGCTGCGCTCACTATTCTGCTGGTGCAGTCACTGTGTACATACATTACATTACTTATCCTGTATTATACTCCAGAGCTGCGCTCACTATTCTGCTGGTACAGTCACTGTGTACATACATTACATTACTTATCCTGTATTATACCCCAGAGCTGCGCTCACTATTCTGCTGGTACAGTCTCTGTGTACATACATTACATTACTTATCCTGTATTATACTCCAGAGCTGCGCTCACTATTCTGCTGGTACAGTCACTGTGTACATACATTACTTATCCTGTATTATACTCCAGAGCTGCGCTCACTATTCTGCTGGTGCAGTCACTGTGTACATACATTACATTACTTATCCTGTATTATACTCCAGAGCTGCACTCACTATTCTGCTGGTTCAGTCACTGTGTACATACATTACATTACTTATCCCGTATTATACCCCAGAGCTGCGCTCACTATTCTGCTGGTACAGTCTCTGTGTACATACATTACATTACTTATCCTGTATTATACTCCAGAGCTGCGCTCACTATTCTGCTGGTACAGTCACTGTGTACATACATTACATTACTTATCCTGTATTATACTCCAGAGCTGCGCTCACTATTCTGCTGGTGCAGTCACTGTGTACATACATTACATTTCTTATCCTGTATTATACTCCAGAGCTGCGCTCACTATTCTGCTGGTGCAGTCACTGTGTACATACATTACTTATCCTGTATTATACTCCAGAGCTGCGCTCACTATTCTGCTGGTGCAGTCACTGTGTACATACATTACATTACTTATCCTGTATAATACTCCAGAGCTGCGCTCACTATTCTGCTGGTACAGTCACTGTGTACATACATTACATTACTTATCCTGTATTATACTCCAGAGCTGCGCTCACTATTCTGCTGGTACAGTCACTGTGTACATACATTACATTACTTATCCTGTATTATACTCCAGAGCTGCGCTCACTATTGTGCTGGTACAGTCACTGTGTACATACATTACTTATCCTGTATTATACTCCAGAGCTGCGCTCACTATTCTGCTGGTGCGGTCACTGTGTACATACATTACATTACTTATCCTGTATTATACTCCAGAGCTGCGCTCACTATTCTGCTGGTACAGTCACTGTGTACATACATTACATTACTTATCCTGTATTATACTCCAGAGCTGCGCTCACTATTCTGCTGGTACAGTCACTGTATACATACATTACATTACTTATCCTGTATTATACTCCAGAGCTGCGCTCACTATTCTGCTGGTACAGTCACTGTGTACATACATTACATTACTTATCCTGTATTATACTCCAGAGCTGCGCTCACTATTCTGCTGGTGCAGTCACTGTGTACATACATTACATTACTTATCCTGTATTATACTCCAGAGCTGCGCTCACTATTCTGCTGGTGCAGTCACTGTACATACATTACATTACTTATCCTGTATTATACTCCAGAGCTGCGCTCACTATTCTGCTGGTACAGTTACTGTGTACATACATTACATTACTTATCCTGTATTATACTCCAGAGCTGCGCTCACTATTCTGCTGGTGCAGTCACTATGTACATACATTACATTACTTATCCTGTATTATACTCCAGAGCTGCGCTCACTATTCTGCTGGTACAGTCACTGTGTACATACATTACTTATCCTGTATTATACACCAGAGCTGCGCTCACTATTCTGCTGGTGCAGTCACTGTGTACATACATTACATTACTTATCCTGTATTATACTCCAGAGCTGCGCCCACTATTCTGCTGGTGCAGTCACTGTGTACATACATTACATTACTTATCCTGTATTATACTCCAGAGCTGCGCCCACTATTCTGCTGGTGCAGTCACTGTGTACATACATTACATTACTTATCCTGTATTATACTCCAGAGCTGCGCTCACTATTCTGCTATTACAGTCACTGTGTACATACATTACATTACTTATCCAGGATTATGCTCCAGAGCTGCGCTCACTATTCTGCTAGTACAGTCACTGTGTACATACATTACATTACTTATCCTGTATTATACCCCAGAGCTGCTCTCACTATTCTGCTGGTGCAGTCACTGTGTACACACATTACATTACTTATCCTGTATTATACCCCAGAGCTGCTCCCACTATTCTGCTGGTACAGTCACTGTGTACATACATTACATTACTTATCTTGTATTATACTCCAGAGCTGCGCTCACTATTCTGCTGGTGCAGTCACTGTGTACATACATTACATTACTTATCCTGTATTATACTCCAGAGCTGCGCTCACTATTCTGCTGGTACAGTCACTGTGTACATACATTACATTACTTATCCTGTATTATACTCCAGAGCTGCGCTCACTATTCTGCTGGTGCAGTCACTGTGTACATACATTACATTTCTTATCCTGTATTATACTCCAGAGCTGCGCTCACTATTCTGCTGGTGCAGTCACTGTGTACATACATTACTTATCCTGTATTATACTCCAGAGCTGCGCTCACTATTCTGCTGGTGCAGTCACTGTGTACATACATTACATTACTTATCCTGTATAATACTCCAGAGCTGCGCTCACTATTCTGCTGGTACAGTCACTGTGTACATACATTACATTACTTATCCTGTATTATACTCCAGAGCTGCGCTCACTATTCTGCTGGTACAGTCACTGTGTACATACATTACATTACTTATCCTGTATTATACTCCAGAGCTGCGCTCACTATTGTGCTGGTACAGTCACTGTGTACATACATTACTTATCCTGTATTATACTCCAGAGCTGCGCTCACTATTCTGCTGGTGCGGTCACTGTGTACATACATTACATTACTTATCCTGTATTATACTCCAGAGCTGCGCTCACTATTCTGCTGGTACAGTCACTGTGTACATACATTACATTACTTATCCTGTATTATACTCCAGAGCTGCGCTCACTATTCTGCTGGTACAGTCACTGTATACATACATTACATTACTTATCCTGTATTATACTCCAGAGCTGCGCTCACTATTCTGCTGGTACAGTCACTGTGTACATACATTACATTACTTATCCTGTATTATACTCCAGAGCTGCGCTCACTATTCTGCTGGTGCAGTCACTGTGTACATACATTACATTACTTATCCTGTATTATACTCCAGAGCTGCGCTCACTATTCTGCTGGTGCAGTCACTGTACATACATTACATTACTTATCCTGTATTATACTCCAGAGCTGCGCTCACTATTCTGCTGGTACAGTTACTGTGTACATACATTACATTACTTATCCTGTATTATACTCCAGAGCTGCGCTCACTATTCTGCTGGTGCAGTCACTATGTACATACATTACATTACTTATCCTGTATTATACTCCAGAGCTGCGCTCACTATTCTGCTGGTACAGTCACTGTGTACATACATTACTTATCCTGTATTATACACCAGAGCTGCGCTCACTATTCTGCTGGTGCAGTCACTGTGTACATACATTACATTACTTATCCTGTATTATACTCCAGAGCTGCGCCCACTATTCTGCTGGTGCAGTCACTGTGTACATACATTACATTACTTATCCTGTATTATACTCCAGAGCTGCGCCCACTATTCTGCTGGTGCAGTCACTGTGTACATACATTACATTACTTATCCTGTATTATACTCCAGAGCTGCGCTCACTATTCTGCTATTACAGTCACTGTGTACATACATTACATTACTTATCCAGGATTATGCTCCAGAGCTGCGCTCACTATTCTGCTAGTACAGTCACTGTGTACATACATTACATTACTTATCCTGTATTATACCCCAGAGCTGCTCTCACTATTCTGCTGGTGCAGTCACTGTGTACACACATTACATTACTTATCCTGTATTATACCCCAGAGCTGCTCCCACTATTCTGCTGGTACAGTCACTGTGTACATACATTACATTACTTATCTTGTATTATACTCCAGAGCTGCGCTCACTATTCTGCTGGTGCAGTCACTGTGTACATACATTACATTACTTATCCTGTATTATACTCCAGAGCTGCGCTCACTATTCTGCTAGTGCAGTCACTGTGTACATACATTACATTACTTATCCTGTATTATACCCCAGAGCTGCT
Organism: Leptodactylus fuscus; assembly: GCF_031893055.1. NCBI lineage: Eukaryota > Metazoa > Chordata > Amphibia > Anura > Leptodactylidae > Leptodactylus > Leptodactylus fuscus. Next base: position 2,873,700 of record NC_134270.1, on the reverse strand, counting down.
CTCACTATTCTGCTGGTACAGTCACTGTGTACATACATTACATTACTTATCCTGTATTATACTCCAGAGCTGCACTCACTATTCTGCTGGTGCAGTCACTGTGTACATACATTACATTACTTATCCTGTATTATACTCCAGAGCTGCGCTCACTATTCTGCTGGTGCAGTCACTGTGTACATACATTACTTATCCTGTATTATACTCCAGAGCTGCGCTCACTATTCTGCTGGTACAGTCACTGTGTACATACATTACATTATTTATCCTGTATTATACTCCAGAGCTGCGCTCACTATTCTGCTGGTGCAGTCACTGTGTACATACATTACATTACTTATCCTGTATTATACTCCAGAGCTGCGCTCACTATTCTGCTGGTACAGTCACTGTGTACATACATTACATTACTTATCCTGTATTATACCCCAGAGCTGCTCTCACTATTCTGCTGGTACAGTCACTGTGTACATACATTACATTATTTATCCTGTATTATACTCCAGAGCTGCGCTCACTATTCTGCTGGTGCAGTCACTGTATACATACATTACATTACTTATCCTGTATTATACTCCAGAGCTGCGCTCACTTTTCTGCTGGTACAGTCACTGTGTACATACATTACATTACTTATCCTGTATTATACCCCAGAGCTGCGCTCACTATTCTGCTGGGACAGTCTCTGTGTACATACATTACATTACTTATCCTGTATTATACTCCAGAGCTGCGCTCACTATTCTGCTGGTACAGTCACTGTGTACATACATTACATTACTTATCCTGTATTATACTCCAGAGCTGCGCTCACTATTCTGCTGGTGCAGTCACTGTGTACATACATTACATTACTTATCCTGTATTATACTCCAGAGCTGCGCTCACTATTCTGCTGGTGCAGTCACTGTGTACATACATTACATTACTTATCCTGTATTATACTCCAGAGCTGCGCTCACTATTCTGCTGGTGCAGTCACTGTGTACATACATTACATTACTTATCCTGTATTATACTCCAGAGCTGCGCTCACTATTCTGCTGGTACAGTCACTGTGTACATACATTACATTACTTATCCTGTATTATACCCCAGAGCTGCGCTCACTATTCTGCTGGTACAGTCTCTGTGTACATACATTACATTACTTATCCTGTATTATACTCCAGAGCTGCGCTCACTATTCTGCTGGTACAGTCACTGTGTACATACATTACTTATCCTGTATTATACTCCAGAGCTGCGCTCACTATTCTGCTGGTGCAGTCACTGTGTACATACATTACATTACTTATCCTGTATTATACTCCAGAGCTGCACTCACTATTCTGCTGGTTCAGTCACTGTGTACATACACTACATTACTTATCCTGTATTATTCCCCAGAGCTGCGCTCACTATTCTGCTGGTACAGTCTCTGTGTACATACATTACATTACTTATCCTGTATTATACTCCAGAGCTGCGCTCACTATTCTGCTGGTACAGTCACTGTGTACATACATTACATTACTTATCCTGTATTATACTCCAGAGCTGCGCTCACTATTCTGCTGGTGCAGTCACTGTGTACATACATTACATTTCTTATCCTGTATTATACTCCAGAGCTGCGCTCACTATTCTGCTGGTGCAGTCACTGTGTACATACATTACTTATCCTGTATTATACTCCAGAGCTGCGCTCACTATTCTGCTGGTGCAGTCACTGTGTACATACATTACATTACTTATCCTGTATAATACTCCAGAGCTGCGCTCACTATTCTGCTGGTACAGTCACTGTGTACATACATTACATTACTTATCCTGTATTATACTCCAGAGCTGCGCTCACTATTCTGCTGGTACAGTCACTGTGTACATACATTACATTACTTATCCTGTATTATACTCCAGAGCTGCGCTCACTATTGTGCTGGTACAGTCACTGTGTACATACATTACTTATCCTGTATTATACTCCAGAGCTGCGCTCACTATTCTGCTGGTGCGGTCACTGTGTACATACATTACATTACTTATCCTGTATTATACTCCAGAGCTGCGCTCACTATTCTGCTGGTACAGTCACTGTGTACATACATTACATTACTTATCCTGTATTATACTCCAGAGCTGCGCTCACTATTCTGCTGGTACAGTCACTGTATACATACATTACATTACTTATCCTGTATTATACTCCAGAGCTGCGCTCACTATTCTGCTGGTACAGTCACTGTGTACATACATTACATTACTTATCCTGTATTATACTCCAGAGCTGCGCTCACTATTCTGCTGGTGCAGTCACTGTGTACATACATTACATTACTTATCCTGTATTATACTCCAGAGCTGCGCTCACTATTCTGCTGGTGCAGTCACTGTACATACATTACATTACTTATCCTGTATTATACTCCAAAGCTGCGCTCACTATTCTGCTGGTACAGTTACTGTGTACATACATTACATTACTTATCCTGTATTATACTCCAGAGCTGCGCTCACTATTCTGCTGGTGCAGTCACTGTGTACATACATTACATTACTTATCCTGTATTATACTCCAGAGCTGCGCCCACTATTCTGCTGGTGCAGTCACTGTGTACATACATTACATTACTTATCCTGTATTATACTCCAGAGCTGCGCCCACTGTTCTGCTGGTACAGTCACTGTGTACATACATTACATTACTTATCCTGTATTATACTCCAGAGCTGCGCTCACTATTCTGCTGGTGCAGTCACTGTGTACATACATTACATTACTTATCCTGTATTATACTCCAGAGCTGCGCCCACTATTCTGCTGGTGCAGTCACTGTGTACATACATTACATTACTTATCCTGTATTATACTCCAGAGCTGCGCCCACTATTCTGCTGGTGCAGTCACTGTGTACATACATTACATTACTTATCCTGTATTATACTCCAGAGCTGCGCTCACTATTCTGCTATTACAGTCACTGTGTACATACATTACATTACTTATCCAGGATTATACTCCAGAGCTGCGCTCACTATTCTGCTAGTACAGGCACTGTGTACATACATTACATTACTTATCCTGTATTATACTCCAGAGCTGCGCTCACTATTCTGCTAGTACAGTCACTGTGTACATACATTACATTACTTATCCTGTATTATACCCCAGAGCTGCTCTCACTATTCTGCTGGTGCAGTCACTGTGTACACACATTACATTACTTATCCTGTATTATACCCCAGAGCTGCTCTCACTATTCTGCTGGTACAGTCACTGTGTACATACTTTACATTACTTATCTTGTATTATACTCCAGAGCTGCGCTCACTATTCTGCTGGTGCAGTCACTGTGTACATACATTACATTACTTATCCTGTATTATACCCCAGAGCTGCTCTCACTATTCTGCTGGTACAGTCACTGTGTACATACATTACATTACTTATCCTGTATTATACTCCAGAGCTGCACTCACTATTCTGCTGGTGCAGTCACTGTGTACATACATTACATTACTTATCCTGTATTATACTCCAGAGCTGCGCTCACTATTCTGCTGGTGCAGTCACTGTGTACATACATTACTTATCCTGTATTATACTCCAGAGCTGCGCTCACTATTCTGCTGGTGCAGTCACTGTGTACATACATTACTTATCCTGTATTATACTCCAGAGCTGCGCTCACTATTCTGCTGGTACAGTCACTGTGTACATACATTACATTATTTATCCTGTATTATACTCCAGAGCTGCGCTCACTATTCTGCTGGTGCAGTCACTGTGTACATACATTACATTACTTATCCTGTATTATACTCCAGAGCTGCGCTCACTATTCTGCTGGTACAGTCACTGTGTACATACATTACATTACTTATCCTGTATTATACCCCAGAGCTGCTCTCACTATTCTGCTGGTACAGTCACTGTGTACATACATTACATTATTTATCCTGTATTATACTCCAGAGCTGCGCTCACTTTTCTGCTGGTACAGTCACTGTGTACATACATTACATTACTTATCCTGTATTATACCCCAGAGCTGCGCTCACTATTCTGCTGGGACAGTCTCTGTGTACATACATTACATTACTTATCCTGTATTATACTCCAGAGCTGCGCTCACTATTCTGCTGGTACAGTCACTGTGTACATACATTACATTACTTATCCTGTATTATACTCCAGAGCTGCGCTCACTATTCTGCTGGTGCAGTCACTGTGTACATACATTACATTACTTATCCTGTATTATACTCCAGAGCTGCGCTCACTATTCTGCTGGTGCAGTCACTGTGTACATACATTACATTACTTATCCTGTATTATACTCCAGAGCTGCGCTCACTATTCTGCTGGTACAGTCACTGTGTACATACATTACATTACTTATCCTGTATTATACCCCAGAGCTGCTCTCACTATTCTGCTGGTACAGTCACTGTGTACATACATTACATTATTTATCCTGTATTATACTCCAGAGCTGCGCTCACTTTTCTGCTGGTACAGTCACTGTGTACATACATTACATTACTTATCCTGTATTATACCCCAGAGCTGCGCTCACTATTCTGCTGGGACAGTCTCTGTGTACATACATTACATTACTTATCCTGTATTATACTCCAGAGCTGCGCTCACTATTCTGCTGGTACAGTCACTGTGTACATACATTACATTACTTATCCTGTATTATACTCCAGAGCTGCGCTCACTATTCTGCTGGTGCAGTCACTGTGTACATACATTACATTACTTATCCTGTATTATACTCCAGAGCTGCGCTCACTATTCTGCTGGTGCAGTCACTGTGTACATACATTACATTACTTATCCTGTATTATACTCCAGAGCTGCGCTCACTATTCTGCTGGTGCAGTCACTGTGTACATACATTACATTACTTATCCTGTATTATACTCCAGAGCTGCGCTCACTATTCTGCTGGTACAGTCACTGTGTACATACATTACATTACTTATCCTGTATTATACCCCAGAGCTGCGCTCACTATTCTGCTGGTACAGTCTCTGTGTACATACATTACATTACTTATCCTGTATTATACTCCAGAGCTGCGCTCACTATTCTGCTGGTACAGTCACTGTGTACATACATTACTTATCCTGTATTATACTCCAGAGCTGCGCTCACTATTCTGCTGGTGCAGTCACTGTGTACATACATTACATTACTTATCCTGTATTATACTCCAGAGCTGCACTCACTATTCTGCTGGTTCAGTCACTGTGTACATACATTACATTACTTATCCCGTATTATACCCCAGAGCTGCGCTCACTATTCTGCTGGTACAGTCTCTGTGTACATACATTACATTACTTATCCTGTATTATACTCCAGAGCTGCGCTCACTATTCTGCTGGTACAGTCACTGTGTACATACATTACATTACTTATCCTGTATTATACTCCAGAGCTGCGCTCACTATTCTGCTGGTGCAGTCACTGTGTACATACATTACATTTCTTATCCTGTATTATACTCCAGAGCTGCGCTCACTATTCTGCTGGTGCAGTCACTGTGTACATACATTACTTATCCTGTATTATACTCCAGAGCTGCGCTCACTATTCTGCTGGTGCAGTCACTGTGTACATACATTACATTACTTATCCTGTATAATACTCCAGAGCTGCGCTCACTATTCTGCTGGTACAGTCACTGTGTACATACATTACATTACTTATCCTGTATTATACTCCAGAGCTGCGCTCACTATTCTGCTGGTACAGTCACTGTGTACATACATTACATTACTTATCCTGTATTATACTCCAGAGCTGCGCTCACTATTGTGCTGGTACAGTCACTGTGTACATACATTACTTATCCTGTATTATACTCCAGAGCTGCGCTCACTATTCTGCTGGTGCGGTCACTGTGTACATACATTACATTACTTATCCTGTATTATACTCCAGAGCTGCGCTCACTATTCTGCTGGTACAGTCACTGTGTACATACATTACATTACTTATCCTGTATTATACTCCAGAGCTGCGCTCACTATTCTGCTGGTACAGTCACTGTATACATACATTACATTACTTATCCTGTATTATACTCCAGAGCTGCGCTCACTATTCTGCTGGTACAGTCACTGTGTACATACATTACATTACTTATCCTGTATTATACTCCAGAGCTGCGCTCACTATTCTGCTGGTGCAGTCACTGTGTACATACATTACATTACTTATCCTGTATTATACTCCAGAGCTGCGCTCACTATTCTGCTGGTGCAGTCACTGTACATACATTACATTACTTATCCTGTATTATACTCCAGAGCTGCGCTCACTATTCTGCTGGTACAGTTACTGTGTACATACATTACATTACTTATCCTGTATTATACTCCAGAGCTGCGCTCACTATTCTGCTGGTGCAGTCACTATGTACATACATTACATTACTTATCCTGTATTATACTCCAGAGCTGCGCTCACTATTCTGCTGGTACAGTCACTGTGTACATACATTACTTATCCTGTATTATACACCAGAGCTGCGCTCACTATTCTGCTGGTGCGGTCACTGTGTACATACATTACATTACTTATCCTGTATTATACTCCAGAGCTGTGCTCACTATTCTGCTGGTACAGTCACTGTGTACATACATTACATTACTTATCCTGTATTATACTCCAGAGCTGCGCTCACTATTCTGCTGGTACAGTCACTGTGTACATACATTACATTACTTATCCTGTATTATACTCCAGAGCTGCGCTCACTATTCTGCTGGTGCGGTCACTGCGTACATACATTACATTACTTATCCTGTATTATACCCCAGAGCTGCGCTCACTATTCTGCTGGTACAGTCACTGTGTACATACATTACATTACTTATCCTGTATTATACTCCAGAGCTGCGCTCACTATTCTGCTGGTACAGTCACTGTGTACATACATTACATTACTTATCCTGTATTATACTCCAGAGCTGCGCTCACTATTCTGCTGGTGCAGTCACTGTGTACATACATTACATTTCTTATCCTGTATTATACTCCAGAGCTGCGCTCACTATTCTGCTGGTGCAGTCACTGTGTACATACATTACTTATCCTGTATTATACTCCAGAGCTGCGCTCACTATTCTGCTGGTACAGTCACTGTGTACATACATTACATTACTTATCCTGTATTATACCCCAGAGCTGCGCTCACTATTCTGCTGGTACAGTCTCTGTGTACATACATTACATTACTTATCCTGTATTATACTCCAGAGCTGCGCTCACTATTCTGCTGGTACAGTCACTGTGTACATACATTACTTATCCTGTATTATACTCCAGAGCTGCGCTCACTATTCTGCTGGTGCAGTCACTGTGTACATACATTACATTACTTATCCTGTATTATACTCCAGAGCTGCACTCACTATTCTGCTGGTTCAGTCACTGTGTACATACATTACATTACTTATCCTGTATTATACCCCAGAGCTGCGCTCACTATTCTGCTGGTACAGTCTCTGTGTACATACATTACATTACTTATCCTGTATTATACTCCAGAGCTGCGCTCACTATTCTGCTGGTACAGTCACTGTGTACATACATTACATTACTTATCCTGTATTATACTCCAGAGCTGCGCTCACTATTCTGCTGGTGCAGTCACTGTGTACATACATTACATTTCTTATCCTGTATTATACTCCAGAGCTGCGCTCACTATTCTGCTGGTGCAGTCACTGTGTACATACATTACTTATCCTGTATTATACTCCAGAGCTGCGCTCACTATTCTGCTGGTGCAGTCACTGTGTACATACATTACATTACTTATCCTGTATAATACTCCAGAGCTGCGCTCACTATTCTGCTGGTACAGTCACTGTGTACATACATTACATTACTTATCCTGTATTATACTCCAGAGCTGCGCTCACTATTCTGCTGGTACAGTCACTGTGTACATACATTACATTACTTATCCTGTATTATACTCCAGAGCTGCGCTCACTATTGTGCTGGTACAGTCACTGTGTACATACATTACTTATCCTGTATTATACTCCAGAGCTGCGCTCACTATTCTGCTGGTGCGGTCACTGTGTACATACATTACATTACTTATCCTGTATTATACTCCAGAGCTGCGCTCACTATTCTGCTGGTACAGTCACTGTGTACATACATTACATTACTTATCCTGTATTATACTCCAGAGCTGCGCTCACTATTCTGCTGGTACAGTCACTGTGTACATACATTACATTACTTATCCTGTATTATACTCCAGAGCTGCGCTCACTATTCTGCTGGTGCAGTCACTGTGTACATACATTACATTTCTTATCCTGTATTATACTCCAGAGCTGCGCTCACTATTCTGCTGGTGCAGTCACTGTGTACATACATTACTTATCCTGTATTATACTCCAGAGCTGCGCTCACTATTCTGCTGGTGCAGTCACTGTGTACATACATTACATTACTTGTCCTGTATAATACTCCAGAGCTGCGCTCACTATTCTGCTGGTACAGTCACTGTGTACATACATTACATTACTTATCCTGTATTATACTCCAGAGCTGCGCTCACTATTCTGCTGGTGCAGTCACTGTGTCCATACATTACATTACTTATCCTGTATTATACTCCAGAGCTGCGCTCACTATTGTGCTGGTACAGTCACTGTGTACATACATTACTTATCCTGTATTATACTCCAGAGCTGCGCTCACTATTCTGCTGGTGCGGTCACTGTGTACATACATTAAATTACTTATCCTGTATTATACTCCAGAGCTGCGCTCACTATTCTGCTGGTACAGTCACTGTGTACATACATTACATTACTTATCCTGTATTATACTCCAGAGCTGCGCTCACTATTCTGCTGGTACAGTCACTGTATACATACATTACATTACTTATCCTGTATTATACTCCAGAGCTGCGCTCACTATTCTGCTGGTACAGTCACTGTGTACATACATTACATTACTTATCCTGTATTATACTCCAGAGCTGCGCTCACTATTCTGCTGGTGCAGTCACTGTGTACATACATTACATTACTTATCCTGTATTATACTCCAGAGCTGCGCTCACTATTCTGCTGGTGCAGTCACTGTACATACATTACATTACTTATCCTGTATTATACTCCAGAGCTGCGCTCACTATTCTGCTGGTACAGTTACTGTGTACATACATTACATTACTTATCCTGTATTATACTCCAGAGCTGCGCTCACTATTCTGCTGGTGCAGTCACTATGTACATACATTACATTACTTATCCTGTATTATACTCCAGAGCTGCGCTCACTATTCTGCTGGTACAGTCACTGTGTACATACATTACTTATCCTGTATTATACACCAGAGCTGCGCTCACTATTCTGCTGGTGCGGTCACTGTGTACATACATTACATTACTTATCCTGTATTATACTCCAGAGCTGTGCTCACTATTCTGCTGGTACAGTCACTGTGTACATACATTACATTACTTATCCTGTATTATACTCCAGAGCTGCGCTCACTATTCTGCTGGTACAGTCACTGTGTACATACATTACATTACTTATCCTGTATTATACTCCAGAGCTGCGCTCACTATTCTGCTGGTGCGGTCACTGTGTACATACATTACATTACTTATCCTGTATTATACCCCAGAGCTGCGCTCACTATTCTGCTGGTACAGTCACTGTGTACATACATTACATTACTTATCCTGTATTATACTCCAGAGCTGCGCTCACTATTCTGCTGGTACAGTCACTGTGTACATACATTACATTACTTATCCTGTATTATACTCCAGAGCTGCGTTCACTATTCTGCTGGTACAGTCACTGTGTACATACATTACATTACTTATCCTGTATTATACCCCAGAGCTGCGCTCACTATTCTGCTGGTACAGTCACTGTGTACATACATTACATTACTTATCCTGTATTATACTCCAGAGCTGCGCTCACTATTCTGCTGGTACAGTCACTGTGTACATACATTACATTACTTATCCTGTATTATACTCCAGAGCTGCGCTCACTATTCTGCTGGTACAGTCACTGTGTACATACATTACATTACTTATCCTGTATTATACTCCAGAGCTGCGTGCCCCCTTACATGTCTAATCAGAGATATATTGCTGTATACCCATGTGAGGTATATAGGACATATGTTACAGATTGCTGATTCCTCTCATCACTTCTGACACATTCTGTGATTAGTGAAAGTGTTTCCAGGCTTCTATAATAAGTTTTTGCGTTTGTTAGTGTTGCACAATATTAGAATCGTGAAGTTGTGTCTCGGTGATTCAGACCGCGGCATCACAGGAAGGCTCGATATCCCGTGAATCACACACAGATCACATAATTCAGCGATGGGTCATTTCCCTAAACAAGGAAGCGAAAGCTGAATTACTAAGAACTCGCAGGCCAAGCCAAGAGAATGTATGAACTCTGTTATATACAGTATATGAATATAATCCTGGAGTATAGAAGATCGTACACTGGCTGCTCGAGCCATCACTATAAGCTGTCAGTGGTTCCCTTCTGCAGCTTTGCTGTATAGAATGGGACAACATGAGCAGGGTCATCTCATTAGGAAGTGGGGGAGACAATGACAATGACAGCTGCCTTGTATTCCTGGCTTCCCCAAGGAAGTTTGTAACACAACCTTAAAGGGGTTATCCCATTAAAGTCACTTATTCTGGGGATAAGTGTGACATCGATCGGGGGGTCGACTGAGTCCTCTAGCAATCAAGACAACGGGGGACTGAATGACCAGCCAATCCGACGGGTTTCCATCTTCTGCCCCGAGAAACTGGACAGGGGACAGAAACCCAGCGGTCAGTTTTCAAACCCATTCTCTTGAATGGGTTTGCAAAGTGACCGCCTGGGTGCGTCTTCTGCCTCTCCGCGGCAAATCCAATTTTTTTAGGCAGACACAACTCGGACACGCAGGAGGTAGGCGCTGGATGGCCATTACCATGTCTAACTTCTGTTGACGACTTCCAGGGTCCCTTTCACGTTGTCACTTGACTTGTCATCAGGATGGCGGCGTAACGTATAAAGCAACACAATCATGGTGCCACTATTGTATACGATTGGGTCACCAGTGTGTAGAAGCAATGTCAGACGGTGTGATGTGCCCGCAATGAGTAAGGGAGACTGGAAACAATGGGATCATTGATCTCTTCTCCAGGTAAACACCATTGATGGATGACGTAAGATGTCGAGCACAGGAGACTGGAAGATCTTATTCAACATGCCTGAAAGATGCAAACAGGGCAATATTACCGCATAGTGTGCCACCACTGAAACGTATATAGAGAACGACATGGAACATTTTAAATGAAATCATCAGAAATTCTTTAAAAAATTCTCGTAAAAGCTTAGAAAAAGATGTTTGGTCCACTCTAACCATTGGACGGAATGGTCTTAGACATTGAGAATGAATTGGTTAAGATCAAACCAGATTCAACCCCAATTTTCAAAAACTTTGGGGTTGAACCATCCAAACCCGAATCCCGACGTTGGCCCTTCTCTAGTCCTTACCTTGGACACAAGATTAGCAAAGTAGACCAGAGATTTGTTACAATGTCCTACACCGAACGGTAACAGTTTCGAGATCATGGAGGCCCAACGCTATCAGCGCTCTACTTGCCGGTGTCTACGTCCAGCCCCGTCCGACTTCTCTTTGGGATCTTTAAGTCCTTCCATGACATCAAACGCTTGGATGTTGTTTTCCTTCCAGGCAGCCCTATAACCGCAGGTTATGGAAACCAGCTTCCAAATGTTCATGTTTTGAGGACGACTGTGTGTTTTTTGGGTGGGTGACCTTTGTATCTTATGAGATTAGCATCTAAACTGTCCTCATACGACTTTGTCCGTCTTAGGTTTTCCTACGGCTGTACAAAATAATCTTCGACTTTCCATCTCTCGCCACAAAATAAAATTCCTACTGTAAAAATGGAAAAAGTTTGTGTTTTTTTTTTTTTCTTCTTCTCTCTCCCTTGATGAAATTATATTTCCAGTCACAATATGCAGGAGAGGGGGACAGTTTTGACAAGACGCCTCTAATGTGGAAGTTGGGGCGGGGGGGAGGGGTGAAATTGTATATAGCACGAGGTCTTTCAAGACGTTTAGTCCATGTTGTGTTTCATGAGCAAATGACTTTATAAACTCGCTGTGGTTTACGTCTCTAGGACTGTAAATGTTTTATACACTGCTTTGCAGATCATTTTCTCAAAGAGTTGGAACGTTACCCATGTGGAGTAAACCACGCAAAAAACATCGAGGACTTGTTTTTTGGATTTTTTGTTTCCAAATTGCATGGAAATACGCAGCATTTTGTTACAAGTTGGAGAAGCATAGGCAAGGTTGGTATGGGGGTAATTGCTACAAAGTTGTGAAAGTCGTGGAACGTGGATAGAAGATTGTAGGGATGGTTCAGAACTGGGAGGACGAGGACAAGAGGTCAGGACCTAAAGCATAGGGAGGGCAGGAGAAGAGGCAGCGGAGACTCTGGGGGGAAGTTATCAAGCCAATTGGTTCCCCAACAAGACTTGGCTTCTTAGTAATTGTTGCACCTGATCTCAAATTTACGCTTGGCAGGAATTGGTGCAGATTGGTGGTGCCATAGTAAATCTGGTGGACTTCTGGTCCCACACCCCAGACTGACTCTCACTTACTTGTTTAAAAACGTGGCAAGAGAGGGATCGGATCTGAGATACACCCTGGTATGTCATAGTTACATTTATAAGGATATCATGGCTGGTTATCAGGAGGACACTACATGTATGAGAAGATAACCTGACCACAATAAGGACATCATGGCTGGTTATCAGGAGGACACTACATGTATGAGAAGATAACCTGACCACAATAAGGACATCATGGCTGGTTATCAGGAGGACACTACATGTATGAGAAGATAACCCGACCACAATAAGGACATCATGGCTGGTTATCAGGATGGGATACTACATGTATGAGAAGATAACCTGACCACAATAAGGAAATCATGGCTGGTTATCAGGAGGACACTACATGTATGAGAAGATAACCTGACCACAATAAGGACATCATGGCTGGTTATCAGGAGGACACTACATGTATGAGAAGATAACCTGACCACAATAAGGACATCATGGCTGGTTATCAGGAGGACAATACATGTATGAGAAGATAACCTGACCACAATAAGGACATCATGGCTGGTTATCAGGAGGACACTACATGTATGAGAAGATAACCTGATCACAATAAGGACATCATGGCTGATTATCAGGAGGACACCACATGTATGAGAAGATAACCTGACCACAATAAGGACAACATGGCTGGTTATCAGGAGGACACTACATGTATGAGAAGATAACCTGACCACAATAAGGACATCATGGCTGGTTATCAGGAGGACACTATATGTATGAGAAGATAACCCGACCACAATAAGGACATCATGGCTGGTTATCAGGAGGACACTACATGTATGAGAAGATAACCCGACCACAATAAGGACATCATGGCTGGTTATCAGGATGGGATACTACATGTATGAGAAGATAACCTGACCACAATAAGGAAATCATGGCTGGTTATCAGGAGGACACTACATGTATGAGAAGATAACCTGACCACAATAAGGACATCATGGCTGGTTATCAGGAGAGGACACTACATGTATGAGAAGATAACCTGACCACAATAAGGACATCATGGCTGGTTATCAGGAGGACACTACATGTATGAGAAGATAACCTGACCACAATAAGGACATCATGGCTGGTTATCAGGAGGACACTACATGTATGAGAAGATAACCTGACCACAATAAGGACATCATGGCTGGTTATCAGGAGGACACTACATGTATGAGAAGATAACCTGACCACAATAAGGATATCATGGCTGGTTATCAGGAGGACACTACATGTATGAGAAGATAACCTGACCACAATAAGGACATCATGGCTGGTTATCAGGAGGACACTACATGTATGAGAAGATAACCTGACCACAATAAGGACATCATGGCTGGTTATCAGGAGGATACTACATGTATGAGAAGATAACCCAACCACAATAAGGACATCATGGCTGGTTATCAGGAGGACACTACATGTATGAGAAGATAACCTGACCACAATAAGGACATCATGGCTGGTTATCAGGAGGACACTACATGTATGAGAAGATAACCTGACCACAATAAGGACATCATGGCTGGTTATCAGGAGGACACTACATGTATGAGAAGATAACCCGACCACAATAAGGACATCATGGCTGGTTATCAGGATGGGATACTACATGTATGAGAAGATAACCTGACCACAATAAGGAAATCATGGCTGGTTATCAGGAGGACACTACATGTATGAGAAGATAACCTGACCACAATAAGGACATCATGGCTGGTTATCAGGAGGACACTACATGTATGAGAAGATAACCTGACCACAATAAGGACATCATGGCTGGTTATCAGGAGGACAATACATGTATGAGAAGATAACCTGACCACAATAAGGACATCATGGCTGGTTATCAGGAGGACACTACATGTATGAGAAGATAACCTGATCACAATAAGGACATCATGGCTGATTATCAGGAGGACACCACATGTATGAGAAGATAACCTGACCACAATAAGGACAACATGGCTGGTTATCAGGAGGACACTACATGTATGAGAAGATAACCTGACCACAATAAGGACATCATGGCTGGTTATCAGGAGGACACTATATGTATGAGAAGATAACCCGACCACAATAAGGACATCATGGCTGGTTATCAGGAGGACACTACATGTATGAGAAGATAACCCGACCACAATAAGGACATCATGGCTGGTTATCAGGATGGGATACTACATGTATGAGAAGATAACCTGACCACAATAAGGAAATCATGGCTGGTTATCAGGAGGACACTACATGTATGAGAAGATAACCTGACCACAATAAGGACATCATGGCTGGTTATCAGGAGAGGACACTACATGTATGAGAAGATAACCTGACCACAATAAGGACATCATGGCTGGTTATCAGGAGGACACTACATGTATGAGAAGATAACCTGACCACAATAAGGACATCATGGCTGGTTATCAGGAGGACACTACATGTATGAGAAGATAACCTGACCACAATAAGGACATCATGGCTGGTTATCAGGAGGACACTACATGTATGAGAAGATAACCTGACCACAATAAGGATATCATGGCTGGTTATCAGGAGGACACTACATGTATGAGAAGATAACCTGACCACAATAAGGACATCATGGCTGGTTATCAGGAGGACACTACATGTATGAGAAGATAACCTGACCACAATAAGGACATCATGGCTGGTTATCAGGAGGATACTACATGTATGAGAAGATAACCCAACCACAATAAGGACATCATGGCTGGTTATCAGGAGGACACTACATGTATGAGAAGATAACCTGACCACAATAAGGACATCATGGCTGATTATCAGGAGGACACCACATGTATGAGAAGATAACCTGACCACAATAAGGACATCATGGCTTAGTTTGTTCATTGGAGCAAACAAATAAGATGATATGGGGTGATATGCTGGTTCTGCTGACACACTCCCTTGAAGATGAGTAGCTCACAGACAGATCAGGTCTAGCTAACGCTCCACACGCCCTAGCACAGTACACGGACAATGACCATCTTTTACCATCACATTACCATTTCAGCCCACATTCCATATACATATATAATAAAGCTGCTCCAGTAGGAAATTCACTTTCAAGAAGGATCCAACAGATTCCAAAATAACAAATAGACTTGTAACAAAATATGAAGGACCTGATTAAATCTCCTGGCATGGAGCTAGACCCCATGGACAGCGGGAGACATAACAGAGCATAGGTAAGTACGATGACGATAAGATGAAAAAGCAGAGCAAAGGCTTGTCCTATCCACAACATGTGAACTGGGCCTTATATGGGACACCTCTTTTTGGGATGTAGAATGGATACAACAGAAAGCCAACACCAAATATATGATCCAGACGACTCGCAAACATGACAACAAAGGACCGTTTCCACCCAACCACCTGGCATTCCACCTTGTGGACATCCATATCATGCCCATGGAGGGATGGACCCAGCCAAGAGTCTGTCTGACACTGAATGACCCCAGGTAAGTAGGGGCCCTATTACATTGTGCATGGGGCCCAGGAGCTTCAGATTATGCAATAGTCTTAGAAATGTGCCTAAAGGTCATGGCAAGTCAGCAAAGGGGGAGACAAAGACCAGACCCCTTTGTGATATTTCGGTCCAGTCTCTTCCCAGCCGGTACTTTGTTCCATCGAGGTGTTCGCCGCCCGTCAGCTATTACTCGTGTCCTCAGAGATATCATTCAGCTACATGAAATTCTTTACCTAAAATAGCATTTTTTCCCCTGAATATCAAATTCTAAAGAGAAAAAAAAACCTACAAAGCTTTTAAGGTTGGAATTCGGAATTGCTGCTCTGTCTCCTATCACTGAGCAATTGGGTAAGAATGGAGGCGCTCAGTAGCGGGAGTGCTCGGTGCAAATGAATCATGTAAGTGATGTCATCGCATGTTAGAGGGGACATGACATCATTCACTATCTGAGACCCATCTAAGCATCTGTTCACTTATTGAATGCAGGTTGCGACGTGCGCTCATTTCACGTGCCTTAAAGTCTTCTCGGGCTGACAAGGAATACTTTAGGACTTGCATAAAAGGATGATGCAATTGGTCCTGGGGTGCAAAAACTAAAATAAACCAACGTTAGGTCTTCTGTAACTTGTCACGTGAAATTCATGGCAGGTTGGGGATAAAATACTACAATATAAATTGGTTAAAATTGCAGGAAAGAAAACACTTTGGATATGCGCCCTGGCAAATAGCGAAGATCTGTAAGCCAAAGCTTGGTGCACGCTAGACCGATGGAGAGGCGACCAGCTAAAGCAATGCTCACTCAGAGTCTGACAGAGACCCATGGACTATAAAACTGAAACCTGTGAGGGAAACAGTCCTCAGTGCAGGTGGACACTCCAATGGAGACCTCGGCATAGACGTGGATGTAGCCTAAGAGAAGAGTACAACTGTCCTCTCCATCTGGTCATACAATGGCTAACTTTATAATGTTCATGCTCTATTAGCAGCATATCACTTTTCTCTAGAGACATATCAGAAGGATATAAAGATATATAATAACACATCAGAGTCTTTGAGAAGATCACTTCCTTGAGAAGATCACCTCTTTGAAAAGACCACTTCTTTGAGAAGACCACTTCTTTGACAAGATCACCTCTTTGAGAAGACCACTTCTTTGAGAAGATCACTTCCTTGAGAAGACCACCTCTTTGAGAAGACCACTTCTTTGAGAAGATCACTTCCTTGAGAAGACCACCTCTTTGAGAAGACCACTTCTTTGAGCAGACTACTTCCTTCAGAAGACCACCTCTTTGAGAAGAACACCTCTTTGTGAAGGTCACCTCTTAGAGAAGACCACCCCATTACTCAGACCACATCTTCTCTATTAAATGATCAGCTTTCTATACTAGCCTTCTTTGAGAGGATCACCTCTTTGAGAAGACTACCTCTTTGAGAAGACCACGTTGTTGAGAATATCACCTCTTAGAGAAGACCACCCCCTTACTCAGACAACATCTTCTCTAATGATCAGCTTTCTATACTAGCCTTCTTTGAGAAGACCACTTCTTTGAGATGATCACCTCCTTGAGAAGATCACCTCTTTGAGAAGACCACCTCTTTAAGAAGACCACCTCTTTGACAAGGCTACTTCTTTGAGAAGACCACCCCCTTACTCAGACCACATCTTCTCTATGAAATTTTCAGCTTTCCATACTAGCCTTCTTTGAGAAGACCAGCTCTCTGGTAGACCACTTTTTTTTTAAGTGGTCCTCCCCAAGACGTTTCGCTGTGTTGATAAATCAATCAGTGATACGTTGCCACTAGAGATGGGTGAAACAATTTGTTCAGAATCAGATTCAATCCGAAATTGCCTAAAGTTTCAGGTTCACCCAAACGTGAAAATTTTGGGGTTTGTCATACATGAAACACTATAATACTCTGCGGCCTCCTCACACCCCGGAGAATGAGTGTAATAATCGGAGGCCCTGGGGAGGTAGAATAACAATTATACTCACCTCTACTGGATCTAAGCGTCATGACATTGACATGCCCCACGTGACTGCCAAGGTCCAATCACAGGCCTCAGTGGTAACCCCAGGTCAAGTGACTTCAGCTGGAGGTCAGAAGAGGCCTGTAGGGGATGCTGAGAGACCAGGAGAGGTGAGTGTGTTTGTTATTTTTTTGTCCCCTCCCCCAATTATTATACTAATCTTCAAAATTCTGCAAAATTATTTATAATTGCAAATATATTTACCTTTAATTATCTACAAATTTAAATATGGTTATTGTTCAGAAAATAAGAGGTGGTGACAGTCACCTCTCAGATATGGTGGTCACATCTACTGGTTACTACTCAGTAGAGTTGAGCGATCGGGATCAGAAAAGATCGGATTCTGATCGGATTGAAGTAAATTTCACGATTGTGATCGGAATTCCGATCCTGATCTTTTCCGGCAGGATCAAGGTCAGAGGTTATCTCAAGATCGGCTCAACCCTATTCATGTATATATCATTAGTAGAGTTGAGTGATCGGGATCGGGAAAGATCGGATCCTGATCGGCGATTGAGCAAATTTCAAAATCGTGATCGGGATCGGCTGGAAAATGATCGGAAATCGGATTTTAAAATCGATCCTGAAATCTCAAGATCGGCTCAACCCTAACAGTCAGTGATCAGAGCTGTCTCCGCTCATGGACGCTGCTGCAGAGACTAGGCCGGCATGGTGGCCACTCCGCCCCTGAGCGGGCGCCATGCAGTTCCAGCTGCCCTAGCACATACATGTAGGTCCGGGTGCGCAGGCAGGCAGCCACGTATGTGCAATACATTCCCGTTCTTGGGTGTCTGCTTAGTATTAATGTGCACCCATACGTAGCACGCTATCCCTGTTCCAAAGCCAAAAGTTTCATCCGGAATGAAAGGACTCTACTTCTAGTTTCTACATTACCTTGGCCATAAATGCAAAAGGACGTAGGTAACAAATCTGCAAGGCGATGAATAGGCTGCATTTTATGTGCAGAGCAGCCGGCGGAGTGCATTATCTTAAAATGAAAATTCCCATGTAGCCTCATACTAAGAATCTCATAAAAGGCCTCCTAATGTCCCTGACTGATTCCCAATAAAGCGGCTGGTGCAATGTGATGGCTGAATGATCGCAGGGCCCTGCTAAAAGGGCACGTCTGTAAGATCAGCTCTGATGTGCCTCAGCGCTACCTCATCACGGGAGGTGTTCGCTGAGGCTCAGGCATCACCTTAAATCTCCATTTGCAGCTGCCAGTTTGCGTGCCTGGGGTAACAGCAGGTATGTTATAGAATCCACATGGATCGCCCCCAGAGAATGGCTTGTATTAATTTACAGGGCCGTAAAATCCTGCGTTCTGGGATTTTTTATGGCCGACTTTTATACTACAGGACAAAACATGAAGATCTGCTTTCTGTTCTTTACCAGAAACCATGAACTGATATTATATTATTTCTCGTAACGTCAGATGTGGCCCCGGTACAAAGGCAGCAGATGGGGGCAATAGGAAGAGTTTAGAGATTCGGGATATTAAAGATGGCGGTTCCCGGGGTCCATATGTGCAACACGCAGCCTTATGGTATATCCGGTTCAGGATCATTGGAATTGTCTTGGTCAGGGGCCCGGGATACGTTTCGAGTCAGGATGTGATGTCTCTTCAGACCCCGGAGTATAATAGGTGGAGGCCTGGGGGGATGGGGGGGTGTAAAAATACCAAACAGTTACACTTAGCGCTCTCCTGGTGACCTTTGCCATGGCTTGATTGCCATGTCTATAGGTGACCGCATAGGTGACCCGACACGCTATTGCTCACCGATTAGCCCCAATCCCAAAGGGGCAGATTTATTCTTCCTTGTGCCCCAGGGTGTGACTTTTTCTTTTCTTGCCACGTGGCCCCACCAGATTGATTCTTATGCACATGAAATCTATAAGATGGCGCCCTCTCCGCCGGCCCTGTCAATCAGCTCCATATACTGAGTCGGCCGCTTCTTCTTCCATCCTCTGTTGCCTTCCCAATGGGAAACTAATTCCGGACAGAATTTGGTGCTGATTTTGAGGCGGAATCCAACAATCCCTTAATGTACAGCCTTACACTCCATGCACACGACCACATGTGCATCTGGTGTGGGGCCATGTTTGCATTTGGATGGGGCTGAGCTCACACCAGCGTTAGCCCTCCGTACGGGACTTCCATTCCCATCTCTTCTTGAAAAATGTGGAGAGAAAACGCTGCAAACATTGCTTTTCTCTCTGCATTTTTCGTCTTTTTTGGGCAGGAACTGAGCGGAAACCACATGGACCCCGTTATAGTCTATAGAAGGGGTAGGGAACCTCGGCTCTCCGGCTGTTACACTACAACTCCCAGCATGCATACTTACTCTGCTGTTCTTGGAACTCCGATGGAAGTGAATGGAGCATGCTGGGAGTTGTAGTTTCACTGCAGCTGGAGGGCCAAGGTTCTCTACCCCTGATCTACAGGGTTCCCGGGTTCCCGCTTTTTTAAGCGGATTAGGTTTCCATTCAGGGGGATACCAAGTGGACCCCCCGAAGGGAAACCCAAATACAGATGGGAACCTAGTCTGACGTCCGAGGATCATCCGAGTGCATTCCATGATGTACTGGAACAAAATGAGTCTGGAGCCCCCATAGACACGAAACAGATGACATTGGGATGGTGGCGCAGATTCTGTGCACTGTATATAGCAGTCAGGGCTATTAGTCCGATACAGAGCTCCAAACCCTCTACATAGAAATAAATGCATCCTCTGCTGCACTAAGACCCCTAGTGGTGACTGCAGGAGCCGGATCTACCAAATTCATCATATCGGACAGGTTTACTAACATGTGGACACTCAGCCTGGCCACCTATAGAGAGCTGGGCTGTCTCTACCTCTGATCTCCATACACTGACTACTCTGAACAGCTGATCCGCTTAGGTCCTGCCCATCTGATACTGATGCTCCAGCTTAAGGACAGGTCATCCACCCCTTTAACTCCAAATTCTGGTGCATTTCCTTTAATCTGTCCCTGAGCCAGCTCTGTGCGTCCTACAGTCAGTTTCTGCTATTGATGTGTAACAGAGGGGTGCGGACGCCCCCCTACCCTTCCTGAGATCATTACCCCAAGGCCTCTTCTTTCCAGGGGCCCCCTACTCTACCTCTTTGATACAGACCCTGGAAATCAATGAGAATCTGTGTTTTCTGTAGGAGACGACCAATGTAAGTAATAGAGTAATAGAGTGTAAACTGGGTCAAAGAGGCTGCGGACAATCTCCTTTATATCATGTTCCCGATACACATAACTAGTCCCTGGGAGGCGGCGGTGATGTATATTCTGTATATTCTGTATATTCACTGATGACTTGTAGTATAATAGGTAAGTAGAGCCGATGAGTCACTGTGCTAGAAACCTACTTTATGAAGAGTGGAAATAACAGCCATCTATAACTCCTCCGATCTGCCCTACTGACCAACAAGGATCCGGTTCGTTCTCTGCCAATATTAGCAAAACAAGGGGAAAAACAAGGAAATCAACAAGAGTGACGCTCGCTGTTATAAGAGCCGCTCGCTGGCGTCAGTGCTGCACATAAGATGAGTCAGCCACTAAGATATTGACTTCTGGTCTTGTAGTTTGATTGTGGGTCAGGGAACAGAATATTCACATCTAGATAGAACCTGTAGAACCTTCCTGAAGAACAATGTTTATCCTCTGTCCATAGGTTATCTCACCATCAAGGACACTTATCCCCTTCTCGAGAAGTGAAGCCACCGCTACAAAGTTGCTGACGGATACAAAGCAGTTTGTCTAACCCAATATTGTGCTGAGTTTCGGGACGGTTGCGCATCTGGTTAGGGGAGTTTGGTGGTGAGTGACAGACAATACTAAGCCTAAGGAAATGAAATCGCCTCTCTCCATCAGATCTGGCATTATGGGGACGCTTGTGCGAGGATCTGCTCTCGGCTCAGGTTTCCTTTTTTTCCAGCTTGTCCTTTGTTTTCTGTATTCTGACACTTTAAGTGTCTTGGATTGGGTTTTTATAAAGCCGCATTGCGCTCTCGCTTAATTTCCGCTTTGTTAATCTTTTCGGGGTGATTTGTAGGACTGAGCCGTGCGGGTCATGGATTCAGCTTCGTAAGGAGACTTGGCGATATGTGGTTTGTAACTCTTATTCGCGTCTCATATACTTAGAAGTGGCGACAAGCTGGAAGTACGGGTTTGCACTCTGAGAGTCGGTTGCAGTTCCCTAAAATTGGCACTAGGGGCTCCACTATGTAGAAGAAATAAAGGGATGCAGTGCTATAGTCTCCAGAGTTCAGGCCCAAACCCATCATAAAGCAATGGCATATCTATTTATTCTATCTTAAAAGGAATGGGTCCCCAACATGACCTATATTTAACAAAGTATTTTTATGAGAAATGTTTTTATTTAAGATTTTTGATGATTTTATTTTTAATTTTCCATGTCACTTAAAGTCCTGCAATTTTCATTCTGTCCACTAAGCCTAATAGCGGCCTTACACTTGCTAATTCTGTAGGGTTTCCATTGCAGCAATGACCTCATTTACATCACAAGCAAAACAGTATTACAAGTGAAGATAACACCTCTATAGATAACACCACTGAGCCATCATTACATCACTATAAAGAAACCCAACCCGATGGACTACAATGACTATCGACCTGTAGCACTGACATCCCACCTGATGAAGGTCCTAGAGAGACTGGTCCTGACACACCTACGCCCCCTAGTGAGCTCCGCTCTGGACCCCCTCCAGTTTGCCTATCGGCCGGGCATTGGGGTAGATGACGCCATCATCCACCTTCTTCATAGAGCTCTCTCTCACCTGGAGAAACCCGGGAATACTGTGAGAATAATGTTCTTTGATTTCTCCAGTGCGTTCAACACCATTCAGCCAGGGCTACTGAGGGAGAAGCTGAACCTTGGTGGTGTGGACCATCACCTGTCCTACTGGATCCTAGACTACCTGACAACCCGCCCTCAGTATGTGAGAGCCCGGGACTGTGTGTCTGACACTGTGATCTGTAGTACGGGGGCACCACAAGGTCCAGTTCTTGCCCCATTCCTCTTCACACTGTACACTGCTGACTTTAGGCACAACTCCTCCAGCTGTTACTTACAGAAGTACTCCGATGACTCTGCTATAGTCGGCCTTATCACTGATGGCGACGATAGGGAATACAGAGACTTATACTGGGACTGTGTGGACTGGGGTCAGCAGAACCAGCTCAGGATTAATGCTGGGAAGACCAAGGAGATGGTGGTGGACTTTAGTAAACAGAGAGGTGCTCCGACCCCGGTGGAGATCCAAGGAACATGTATTGAGATAGTCAGGACCTATAAGTATCTGGGCGTGCTCCTCAATAATAAACTAGACTGGGCTGATCACCTGGGGGCGCTGCACAGAAAGGGCCACAGCAGACTCTACCTGCTCAGGAGGCTGAGGGCCTTCGGAGTCCAGGGGACACTTCTTAGGGCCTTCTTCAACTCTGTGGTTGCCTCAGCCATCTTTTTCGGTGTGGCCTGCTGGGGGAGCAGTATACCAACCAGGGACAGAAATAGACTTGACAGGCTGATCAGAAGGGCCAGCTCTGTCCTGGGGAGCCCCCTGGACCCAGTACAGGTGGTGGGTGACAGAAGGATACTGTCTGTGGTGACCTCCATGCGGGGGAACAAATCCCACCCCATGTATGGGACCCTGATGGGACTTGGCAGCACTGTAAGTGACCGTCTGCTTCACCCCAAGTGTGAGAAGGAGCTATTGCAGGTCCTTCCTTCCAACCGCGACCAGGCTGTATAATCTACATCAGACCAAACGAAGACACTCCGCACAGAGAACTAATGATTATGACTATGAAGTCTTCCTTCTTTCTTCTGTTCCTTAGCTGCTATGGACTCCTAGTATATCTTTCTCAGCATATGTGTGTCTACGTCTGTAATATATTACTGTGTATTATCCTGTATCTGTATTACTAGGCTGCTGTAACACGCTGAAATTTCCCCAATGTGGGACTATTAAAGGATTATCTTATAGACAATAGATGATGTCACAGTTTAGCTCCTCCCCTTCCTGCACAGAGCATGACTAGAAAGATATCCCATAGAACTCAATGACACTTACAGGAATTGAAATGTTAGATTGCATGTACTGTAAGGTGGCCTTCAAAGAGAGACATACTATACCCTTCTGACTCACATCCATGACCTCTGACCCAGCCAAACCATTCCCCTGCTTCATATAGATGAGGGGCACTAACCCCAAAACAGCTGTCTGCAAATGGGTCCCTTTTTATTTTGGAAGAGATGTTCCAGTTTACCTTAAACCCCACACAATGTTTCTAGGTTTCATAGAAAACCCAGCATTGATCTATAGGGAGGTACCTTCCAGAAGGTGGCGCTAGAGCGAGTTTTCCTTTTTCCACCAAGGAAACCTTACTTATGTATTTGTATCCGTACAAATTGTTCTCAGTTCCCCGGCGGACATGAACAGGTTAAATACGGCAGGATGGCGTGCGCAATCCGGTGTCCTTTTTCCAGCAGGTGAATTCCACAGTCATCTGTTGGAGATTTGCACATGGGTGTGAGAAGGTTTCGAGGACTCGGGAGCATTTACGTTTTGCACCCCCCAAGCTGAACAAAGTCCCGGGTTGAGTGATGGCGTCTGCTCTCTGTAGCCTCTTTTAATGAAATTCACAGACACGAATAGGAAACTGGAGGTTATTTATAGCGGTGGCGGGAATGTGATGCCTAATTGTGCTTAGTCTATCGCTAACTATGGAATCTGTTTGCCATTACGTTTTACAACCTTTCACCAATACGCACTGCTTTATTTTTGAAAATGTTTAAATTTGGAAATAGTAAGTCGGCTTTCTAAGAAAATGATACGGTGGGGAGGGGATGACTGGCTCGGGCGCCCTTCACCACCCCGACCACGATCATGGACCTCTGTAGGCACTTCCACTTGCTGTGAGTGAATGGAAACATTGTCTCCTTTCTGTTCACTCGGCTTGTTACAATGTATCAGAGACCTCCTGTGTAATGTGTCCATGAGGATTAGTTTTATGGCTTCAGCCCAGGATGGAACTAAAGGTTCATGGCCCGAGATGGAAGAGTTCAACTTGGGCTTCTGTGAGGTCAACCAGTCAATGCCACCAGAACATACAGTATTTGGGAAGGGAACCTGACTGTGACCCCTTTAGCAGGACAGGGCAGAGGAGAAGCTCAGGCGAGACGGACAGAAGAATCAGAGAATAAAGACACATGAGAAAAAAATGTGACAGATTTCACTGTTTTGGTTTCACTAAATAAAACAAAGTCGTAGAAGCTTCAAGAAAAGAAGTTTCCGCTATAATGTTCACAACACCAGGCCGGAATCCCGAAACCTACAAAGAATCGCTAGAGACTTAGAGACTTAGCTCTGGCTGATCAGCATGTACTTGGTTAAAGGGATTGTCCGTGATATTTTAGTACTGTCCGGTGTTTCAGGCCACTCTCCCGTCCTCCCTGCCACACATGACCGCGACGACCAATCAGCAGCCTCAATGGCCTAAGGAAAGGATACTGGACTTCACTTGCAGATTGGCCACAGCAGTCATGGTCAGGTTGTC
Source organism: Leptodactylus fuscus (assembly GCF_031893055.1). NCBI lineage: Eukaryota > Metazoa > Chordata > Amphibia > Anura > Leptodactylidae > Leptodactylus > Leptodactylus fuscus. Next base: position 2,847,878 of record NC_134270.1, on the reverse strand, counting down.
ACAGGGACCGGACAGTGGCCAGGGATACCTGGACACCGGGGACGTGTGTATGTGTGTTTTTTTTCACCTTTCCCGGCTTCCTGCTGCAATAATAAAATATCATGGACAACCCCATTAAGATCAAACAATATCCCTGGAATTCTGGGAAACAGATTGGAAATGGAAATCCATCTCTGTCCTCGGATTACCTGTGTATGGACAATGGCTGAGTCTGTAACAACGTCCATTAGTAGTAGAACCTACTTATTATTATAATTTATAGAGCACCATTAATCCCATCGTGCTGTACATTATTATATTAATCCTATGGTGCTCTGTACATTATTATATTAATCCCATGGTGCTCTGTACATTATTATATTAATTCCATTTTCTGTACATTATTATATTAATCCCATGGTGCTCTGTACATTATTATATTAATTCCATTTTCTGTACATTATTATATTAATCCCATGGTGCTCTGTACATTATTATATTAATCCTATGGTGCTCTGTACATTATTATATTAATCCCATGGTGCTCTGTACATTATTATATTAATCCCATGGTGCTGTACATTATTATATTAATCCCATGGTGCTCTGTACATTATTATATTAATCCCATGGTGCTCTGTACATTATTATATTAATCCCATGGTGCTGTACATTATTATATTAATCCCATGGTGCTCTGTACATTATTATATTAATCCCATTGTGCTCTGTACATTATTATATTATTCCATGGTGCTCTAGACATTATTATATTAATCCCATGGTGCTCTGTACATTATTATATTAATCCCATGGTTCTGTACATTATTATATTAATCCCATGGTGCTGTACATTATTATATTAATCCCATGGTGCTGTACATTATTATATAATCCCATGGTGCTGTACATTATTATATTAATCCCATGGTGCTCTGTACATTATTATATAATCCCATGGTGCTCTGTACATTATTATATAATCCCATGGTGCTCTGTACATTATTATATTAATCCCATGGTGCTGTACATTATTATATTAATCCCATGGTGCTGTACATTATTATATTAATCCCATGGTGCTGTACATTATTATATTAATCCCATGGTGCTCTGTACATTATTATTACAAAGCTGGATGGTTCTCTGGGCTGCCTGACGAGGGGAAATCTCTGGACTTGCTCCTCTGCTTAAAGGCCAAATGAATCTTGCAATGTGTCTTAATAAACCATTTGCCGACCACCCATTGGCTTTTTACATCTGAATGTTCGGCATATAACTCTGCAAGGATTAGCAGGACATTGTGCAGGAGTCTCCATAGAGAAGGCTGGGATGGTTTATGGACGTGCAGGCGCCGCTGGGTCCTAGAAGAGCCAGGTCAGAGCTGCAGCGTATACTGGGACCCTGAAACCCTTCTGTATCCAGGGCTCATTTATCAGCAGCAAAATACAATGAGATAGAAACAAGTTTTAGCTTTTAGTTCAAGTTTATAGGTGAAGCTAAAGGAAGTAAAAGCTATTGGGCCCTGGAGCCGTGAGGGGCCCAAAGACCCCTGTACAACACAAGAATACACCAATGCTTTAGACAGACCCGTTACAGATTGTGCACTGGGGCTCAGGAGCTTTAAGTTATTTCTCTGATCTTAGTTTTCTATCTCCTGACTACAAACCTCCCCTCCTCTGTAGTCGGATCCCGCCGTCACAGTCACTTCCATGTGCTCCCTTATTTGCCATATGATATACTTGGCATTATAGTGGTAGACGGATCTATGGGAGGATGACTGCAGCTCTAACTCTATGGGGTTGTCTGTTACCATGGAGAGCCATAGGTCTGCATAGGAGCTGGAAACCCAAAACGAGCTGTGGAGACCTGAAGAAGACAGATAAATAGGGTGAGGTCTCCCCTATTGTTATGTCCGATCAGTCTGTTGCATCCTAAATATCCGCTTCATCCTTACGCCCGCTGCCTGCGATTATTGCATGCTGTATCTGATGTTTGGGTTGGGCAGTGAGTATTTACCCCTAGTCCAGGCCCCATTCATCAGGATATCACATGTGTGGCCTTTGCCCGGTGACATTTCCCTGTCTTATCACTGGAGTTACACGCGTGATCACTTATGTCATTAGTTACATTGTTTCCATACTTGCATTAGATCTCGTTTATTGATCGGCCGATGTCTCCATTTCTCGGAGTCTTCTTACACTACAAGCCCCGGTACCAGGGTATCAGTGCCTGGCATGTCCTGTACTCCAGTCAGTACCATGGACAGGGATGAGACACGGCTCAGTGATACAGTGCTATGTACAGGCAGCACACGCATCTGCTGGGGTGAGGATGCAGCGTAGTGAAGCAACAGACATGTAGCAGAGCTGGATTGGTCACTGGACATTGATTTTTGCAAATACATTGCTTGGTGATTGGTAAAAACATAAAGAAGACAACAGGTGACTCACATGGATAGCACATAGATAGCACATGGATAGCACACAGAACACAGATAGCACACAGATAGAACACGGATAGCACACAGATAGCACATAGATAGCACACAGATAGCACACAGATAGCACATAGAAAGCACACGGATAGCACACGGATAGAACACGGATAGCACATGGATAGCACATGGATAGCACACAGATAGAACACGGATAGCACATGGATAGCACACAGATAGAACACGGATAGTACATGGATAGCACACAGATAGAACATGGATAGCACATAGATAGCACATGGATAGCACACAGATAGCACATAGATAGCACATGGATAGCACATGGATAGCACACAGATAGAACACGGATAGCACATGGATAGCACACAGATAGAACACGGATAGCACATGGATAGCACACAGATAGAACACGGATAGCACATGGATAGAACACAGATAGAACACGGATAGCACATGGATAGCACACAGATAGAACACGGATAGCACACAGATAGAACACGGATAGCACATGGATAGCACCCAGATAGCACATGGATAGCACACAGATAGAACACGGATAGCACATGGATAGCACACAGATAGAACACGGATAGCACATGGATAGCACACAGATAGAACACGGATAGCACACAGATAGCACACAGATAGCACATGGATAGCACACAGATAGAACACGGATAGCACATGGATAGCACATGGATAGCATACAGATAGAACACGGATAGCACACAGATAGAACACGGATAGCACATGGATAGCATACAGATAGAACACGGATAGCACATATATAGCACATGGATAGCACACAGATAGAACACGGATAGCACATGGATAGCACACAGATAGAACACGGATAGCACATGGATAGCATACAGATAGCATGTAGATAGCACATGCATACTACACAAATAGTACACAGATATCACAAAGCACACAGATAACACATGCATAGCACACAGATAGAACACGGATAGCACATGGATAGCATACAGATAGAACACGGATAGCACATATATAGCACATGGATAGCACACAGATAGAACACGGATAGCACATGGATAGCACACAGATAGAACACGGATAGCACATGGATAGCATACAGATAGCATGTAGATAGCACATGCATACTACACAAATAGTACACAGATATCACAAAGCACACAGATAACACATGCATAGCACACAGATAGAACACGGATAGCACATGGATAGCACACAGATAGCACATGGATAGCACGGACATACACTAGGATGTACAACGTCCGGATAGTTAGTGTCAGACTTAGGCTTCAGATTGAGGAAACAAAACAAATCACAGAAATACAGCGAAAAAGTGATTGAGATTTTTTCTATTTCATAGTCAGCCCCCTAAGCTTGTTCATTGTATCTGCAAATACTCTAAGTTTTTTCCCTTAGACTAATATGGGGGAGGGAGGAAGAAATGCAAAGTTTTGGGGTAGGAAAGGCATGAAAGCACAATGTGACCTCTTCTTGCTCTTGCTCTTGCCGCTGTCCTAGGAGGGGGTGCGATGAGGGACGTGACACATGTATGACGGCTTACACCAGTCACTGCCATTATCCTGAGCCCGCTCCGAGCTGGTATACATCTCCGAGGAGGCGCATGGCCTTGGTTTATGAGGAGGATTGTATGTCATTATACATGAGGTGGGAGAGGAGATAGAGAATATGCCGTCCATAACTCCGCCCCATTCAGGCTCCTTCCTCTCAGCACTTCCCTTCCAATTTTTCCCTTCCTGTTCTCCATGCAATGACTTCCTGGTGACTTCTCTGTCTATTCAGCAGCCAATCAGAGGAGGAAGAGCAGCAGCCTCAACCAATGATAGTGCAGGGGGCGTGTCTCAGACTACCACAGACTCCCTGTAACCAGTGTGGAGAAACGGTAGTCACTGACCTAATGGAGCAGATGATCTGGGCTTCCTTCTCCAAGATGGCAGAAGGAACAACCTCCATGCCCAGGTCTGTCAAATACTGTCTGCAAGTACCGAGAGGAACTGATGGAGGGCAAAGGTCACACCGAATATTGACGGGATTTACATTTCCCTTTCTTTCATTCACTTCATTTTGTTCATTGTCCATTATAAACTACTACTTGGGGAAAAGTCTATCCACATGGAAAAGTCATCTGAACCTGCCGGAACTGATCTGTGTGTATGAGAGCCTGTGGTCTGTCTATACGTCCAGTGGGAACATGGCAACCATTGGTGGGGGGCTTAACATACAGCTGTGGGGAGGCGCTGTCTAGATGAAGACTCGATATGCGGATCTCCAGAGTGGTGTAGAGGGGTTATGCCAAGATAAATCCCTGATTGGTGGTGGTCCGACTTCTGAGACCTCGACCCATCTTGAGTACAGGGGGTATGTTACCCTCCAGTCCATGACTTTCAATGGAAGACCTGAAGATGTATGAGTTTTATCAGGGCTGCTTTAACCACAGGGCCAATGGTGCACTTGCATGGGGCCCTATGGTAGCAGGGGCCCCCTTTGCCCGGGCCATAGGTTCAGGCTGCCCCAACTTCAACTCATTGGTGTCCTCAGGGGGACATTAAACTGTCAGGGCAGCTGGACATTATACTGTGGGTGCACTCGGAGGGGGGCATTATGTTGTGGGGGAAGATGGAGGGGGACATTAAACTTTGGGGGTAGCTGAAGGGGGACATTAAATTGTCAGGGCAGCTGGATTTTATACTGTGGGGTCTCTTGGAGGGGGACATTACATTATGGGGCCAGATGGAAATGGACATTATGCTGTGAGAGCAGATGGAGGGGGACATCAAACTGGGGGGGGGATAGCTGAAGGGGGGCATTATATTGTATACGGCCACTAGTGAGGCATTATACTATGTGAGGGCCACTAAGGGGGCATTATAATTTGTGCAAGTCAAAGATAATTCTAAGTGGTGGCGATCGGGGGGAGGGGGGCTTCTCTGTGCCGAGTGATCTTCGCTTGGTCTGATGTAGATTATACAGCCTGGTCGCGGTTGGAAGGAAGGACCTGCGATAGCTCCTTCTCACACTTGGGGTGAAGCAGACGGTCGCTTACAGTGCTGCCAAGTCCCATCAGGGTCCCATACATGGAGTGGGATTTGTTCCCCCACATGGAGGTCACCACAGACAGTATCCTTCTGTCACCCACCACCTGTACTGGGTCCAAGGGGCTCCCCAGGACAGAGTTGGCCCTCCTGATCAGCCTGTCAAGTCTATTTCTGTCCCTGGTTGATATACTGCTTCCCCAGCAGGCCACACCGAAAAAGATGGCTGAAGCAACCACAGAGTTGAAGAAGGCCCTAAGAAGTGTCCCCTGGACTCCGAAGGCCCTCAGCCTCCTGAGCAGGTAGTCTGCTGTGGCCCTTTCTGTGCAGCGCCTCCAGGTGATCAGCCCAGTCTAGTTTATTATTGAGGAGCACGCCCAGATACTTATAGATCCTGACTATCTTAATACATGGGCTATTTCCACAGACGGCTGCTCTATCCTATCTGCTATTCTGTCCCAGCATGGTGCACTACTTCCATGGCATGCTGCACTATTCTTGTTGAATTGCCATGTCATTTTTCCACAATTATTACACCATTGCTATGGAAGATGAGGTTTTCTTGCTGGAATATTGCTGCAGCACAACTAGTATATTCATCTAATTCTGCACAACATGGAACACTGCACTATTGTAATGGAAAGCCGGGCTGTACTTGTACTATCGCCCTGGGACGATTCACTATTATCGCCTTGCTATTTCCATGGAAAGCTACTTAGGCTTTAGGCATATGACCGAGTGTGCAGGACCAGCGCCATCTGTGCGCCATTATTTTCAGTAGAGGTTCCATTCTAAGAGAAGGATAGGACCGGCCCCATAAATATTGTAACTGTTCTTCGACGAGCCACGGGCGGCACACTAATGTGCATGAGGTCTTATTCTTTTTGTTCTATTTTTGCTGTGCTATTTCCAGAGAATCTTGTCACAAAATGCTGCCCTATTCTTGTTGCACTACTGCCATAGAAGGCTGCACTATTCCTGCACTACTGTCATAGAAGGCTGCACTATTCCTGCACTACTGCCATAGAAGGCTGCACTATTCCTGTACTACTGCCATAGAAGGCTGCACTATTCCTGCACTATTATCATAGAAGGCTGCACTATTCTTGCACTACTGCCATAGAAGGCTGCACTATTCCTGCACTACTGCCATAGAAGGCTGCACTATTCCTGCACTACTGCCATAGAAGGCTGCACTATTCCTGCACTACTGCCATAGAAGGCTGCACTATTCCTGCACTACTGTCTTAGAAGGCTGCACTATTCTTGAACTACTGTCTTAGAAGGCTGCACTATTCTTGCACTACTGTCTTAGAAGGCTGCACTATTCTTGCACTACTGCCATAGAAGGCTGCACTATTCCTGCACTACTGCCATAGAAGGCTGCACTATTCCTGCACTACTGACATAGAAGGCTGCACTATTCCTGCACTACTGCCATAGAAGGCTGCACTATTCTTGCACTACTACCATAGAAGGCTGCACTATTCCTGCACTACTGCCATAGAAGACTACACTATTCTTGTTGCACTACTTTCATAGAAGGCTGCACTATTCCTGCATTACTGTCATAGAAGACCTGCACTATTCCTGCACTATTGTCATAGAAGACCTGCACTATTCTTGTTGCATTACTGTCATAGAAGATCTGCACTATTCCTGCACTATTATAATAGAAGGCTGAATTATTCCTGCACTATTGTCATAGAAGACCTGCACTATTCTTGCACTACTGCCATAGAAGGCTGCACTATTCCTGCACTATTGACATAGAAGACCTGCACTATTCTTGTTGCATTACTGTCATAGAAGACCTGCACTATTCCTGCACTATTGTCATAGAAGACCTGCACTATTCTTGTTGCATTACTGTCATAGAAGATCTGCACTATTCCTGCACTATTATCATAGAAGGCTGCACTATTCCTGCACTATTATAATAGAAGGCTGAATTATTCCTGCACTATTATCATAGAAGACCTGCACTATTCTTGCACTACTGCCATAGAAGGCTGCACTATTCCTGCACTATTGACATAGAAGGCTGCACTATTCTTGCACTACTGTCATAGAAGGCTGCACTATTCCTGCACTATTATAATAGAAGGCTGCACTATTCCTGCACTATTATCATAGAAGACCTGCACTATTCTTGCACTACTGCCATAGAAGGCTGCACTATTCCTGCACTATTGACATAGAAGGCTGCACTATTCCTGCACTATTATCATAGAAGACCTGCACTATTCTTGCACTACTGCCATAGAAGGCTGCACTATTCCTGCACTACTGCCATAGAAGGCTGCACTATTCTTGCACTACTGTCATAGAAGGCTGCACTATTCTTGCTCTGCTATTGCCATGGGAAGCAGTGCCGCACCAGGGCCACAGGGTGTTATATTATTCTCAACCTCAAAAGTGTTGCAAACCTTTACAGAGAGAACCGCACAGGAAAGCTGTGGGAGAGTTGTGGGAAAGCTGGGTTATTTTTTAATTTAATTTCAGATTTTGCAGCATTTTTAGCCAAAGTCAGGATTGGATTTAGCAGAAGTATAAGAGCTTATGTTATCTCTCTTTTCTGCACCATCTGGTATCAGCCTTAGAATTCACACACTGGAAAATGAAGAGGAATTCGCCGTGCACATCTATCTCAGATTCCTCTTCATTTTCTGCTCCTTTGCAGCTCCCTGCGGCAGAATATGGAAGCAGAGTCTCATCGTGAGCAACAAACTCAAACTGGCTCGAGACAAGATCGAGTAGGGCGCAAACTTTTTCAGCGTCCTGCTCCAATCTCTTCCCACTGAATGCAAAGGGAGTCAGAATCAGGACAGAGTCTGCTGTGTGAACAGGTCCTTGCACTATTTCTTTTCAATGACATGGTCATCATGAAACCTGTCAGGGATTGATACAGAATGTACAAGTTTTATTATACAAAGAAAAACATCTATTTTCTAGAATGGAGACGGCACAGACAAGACAATCGCTCTGCGGATCTAGCCGTAAAACATGTTTTCACGTCCTGCTTCGCTTCTACCGCAGCAGACAAGCTTCCTTCCCGGTCTTGGAATAACATGAAAGGCTACCTAGAATCTGCTAGGAAAATACGATAAACTTGAAGATTAGTTTCTCATGGTTTTTGATGAGGAATTTCATGTATTTCCACTAGGAAAAGACTTATTTCTTTAACCTTCTCCCTGATAGTTTATTCAGTGAAGCCCTTTTTTCCCTTTTGGATTGAGAGTGCCAAGGTTACCGAGAGGTAAGACAAGGAAAATAACAGGACGACGGGCGTTCAGGTGCTCGCAGCGTGGAAGAGCGAGGCTGGATTCTCACACTGCACGCCGCTCAGCACTTTGTGATGTTTTTGTTTCCGGTTTCAACTTTTTATATTAATGCACAAAATCCTTCGACCAGATGTGATAGTCTGCAATAGATTACTGGAATATACAGGCACAGGGGCTTCGGTCGGGGCATTTTCAAGGTTTGTGACTAGGGTTGAGCCGATCTTGACTTTTCAGGATCGATTTTGAAATCCGATTTCAGATCATTTTTCATTCGAACCCGATCTCAATCCCAATTCCGATCCCAATGCAAGTCAATGGGATTTTTTTACTAATTGGAGATTGGATTTTAAAAACGTTCCTATTCACTATACAGCATGGAATCTAACAATTGAACGCTTTAATTGTTAGAATCCACGCTGTGTAGTGAATCACTAAGTAGCCAGAGGATTTTTTTTTAATCCTGTGGCTACTTAGTCCCCCCTGGTGTCCACTTACCTGCAGAGATGGCTGCTCTGGTGCCCGGTGTTTTCGTTCTTCTTCGCCTCGCTGCCCCCTGCCTCCCAGGTTAGGAGAGTGTGGGTGGGTACTGGGAGGGGAGACATCACATCTTCCTGTCCTGTACCCGCCCACACTCTCCTAAGCCACAAGCCCCTCCTTCTTCCTAGCTCTTCAACACTAACCTGGGAGGCGGGGGCAGCAAGGTGAAGAAGAACGAGAACACCAGGCACTGGACCAGCCATCTCTGCAGGTAAGTAGCTACTAGAGATGTTATCTAGTCTCCCATTAGAATGAATGGACGCAGCCGGCGCGCAGGGGGTTAAGGCTGTGTGTCGGCTGCTTCCATTCTTTCCTATGGAACCACAGCAGAGCCTTCACACTGAGTATACACTCTACTCAGAATGAGCGGAGCGTATACTCAGTGTGAAGGCTAACATTGTTAGCTTTTCCCACAATGCTTGGCCAGTAGCAAAGCATTGTGGGAAATAATCACCGATCTCGATCCCACCTAAAAAGATCATATTCGGAATTCCAATCGCGATCGTGAAATTTTCTCAATTGTCGATCGGAATCCGATCTTTTCCAAACACAATCGCTCAACCCTATTTGTGACTTGTTTTCTTACATTCAGTATGGTTGGGTGTATTATCGCGAGGCCATCTAGACGGCAGGGAGACTGGGACAAAATTTAGGACATGACCAAGGTTGAGCAATTGGGATCGGAAAAGGGCTAAGGTTTTGGATGTGAAGTTTGAATGGCATGGCATCAATGGTTACCCCAAGGCAATGGGTTTGTAGGGTTGGGGTAGATGTGGCACCAGTAGGCAGGTCCGGTAGGGGGGCTGTGTATGAGATGGGGGGAAGATGATGAATTAAGTTTTCTCCATATTGATGTTACTGTGTAGCCCTGGCCTTATACAACAGTCAGTCAGGAATCCATTGCCTCAAGAATACAATAAAGAACTCAAGGACTGACGTCCATGAGAATACAAGAAACCACATAGATGGCTGCAGCCACAGAGATAGATTTGCTCATAGCATAGGAGTCACGACATAATGTAGTCTATAGTCCGATGAAAACGTCATGGCCCATAAGAACACATTGACTCAAGGAATATTTGCAGTCCATAGAAAGACACTGACTTATGCAAGTCACAGAAATAGGTGGACTAGAATGAGAGTCAAGGACCGTAGGAATCATAGACGTAACTGGAAGCTTCTGGGCCCCAATGCAAAGTTTGTACTGGAGCCCCATTTACCATGTGCCATCTATAAAACTGGTGTCTTCTTAGGTTGTAGAGAGGTCTTTGGGCCCCCTGTGGTTCCAGGGCCTAGTATGGATTCCTATATCTGCACCCCTTGATGGGAACAGTATGGAAATTAGGATATCCATAAAAATCTGTTGACTCCTAGGTTGCAGGCCATGGAATGGATGATTATGTAGATAATCTGTTTTCCCTTAGTCCCAACAGCGGCACAATACAGCCTTGTGCCGCTGGTGGGACGACAGGGAAATACATTGACTCGTACATCAGGTATGGTCTACCCTGAACCAAATGGGTCTTTGTAATCGACACAATGACTCAGTGACAGACTGATATTCCTTGGGCCACCCTACAATGATCCTGAGGAAATAGACAATAGTACCCTTCATATTTGGGATGTCTCGTGCTGAACCATTATTATGTTAGAGCCCGGGCCCACCGGGGGATTCTCTGGTACCCCAGTGGTCCAATCCATCACTTATGAGACAGACACAGTTCAGAGACGTCTATACCATAGAGGCAGCCCATACCTTTGCCATAGCACCCATGAGAAGAGGACCAGCTTCCTTTCTATGAGTTCATATGGATTCCCTTCTCCAAAGTTCAATGTTCCAACAATTTTGCTATAGGTGCCATTTTGGAATAGTGGGTTGAGATGACATGACCCAGCCGGGGGCCTCTGTTTGCGCCCTACTGTAGCAGAACACAGATCCATATGGACTCTTGTAACTCCTGCCATATTCCTGGGCTGGCTTCTATTTGTCCCGTTACGTTGCATTATACACATACCTATCATAGCGCCGGCACTGCCGTGAGCGGGCGATGGAAATAACACATCAAACGAGTTCTGAGGTTTTTTACTACAGATAGGAAAAGGACTGGGAGCGTCTGGTTTTATCTTCTATGTTCTTTTGATCATTATCAGACCCTTTCATGAAAATTGTGTCTCTTCGCCTTCTAAATATTTCCACCGTCCTCGGCTCCTAGCGAGAAGTCGCAGCGCCTTCAACCAAGAAAAGCATCTATTTTTGTAGGCAGTAAAATAACTTTTTTCCAAAATCAGCAATGAAAGATGAATTTTCCGTCCTCTAACCTGCAGGAATTTGGGTGTGTATAGTCTCCCCTTCCTTGGAAAAGTTTCTGGACGGACAATAAAGCGGTTAGTTCCTTTCGGAAGTTGTTTAAGAGGTGGTTAAGTCTGGGCTAATAGCTCGAAAGTCTATGGCCTCCCATGGAGGATTTTCACACTCTGAAGAGGTAGTGGAGTTCATCTGACTGGGACAATTCGGAGGAAGGAGAGCACATTTTCCGTCTGAATTTTTTCGGCTTCCTCGCCAAAGCAAAGATTCTTAATAGTGGTCGAGATGTCGTTCAAGTCTGCGGGATGTTCTCAGTATGAAAAATATTTCAAAGCTTGTAAGATGTCCTTGGCACGTGGTGGTGCAAACAGGAGGGAGACAGGACGTTCCCGGTAGGTTCTTTGCATTTCGCCCTTCCACTGTAGATCGTATAGAGATGAGCTATAGATGATACGGCTAATACAGTGATGGCGAACCTTTTAGAGACCGAGTGCCCAAACTGCAAACCCAAAACCCCCTAATTTATCACAAAGTGCCAACATGGGAATTTAACCTAAATAATGCAGACAATTACAGACCTGCAAAATATGGTCATACAAATGGGGCTTTATAGAGCTTTCTGCTCCACTGTGATCCCCACACAGTCCAATCTGCTTCACAGTGACCCCCACACAGTATAATCTGCTCCACAGTGACCCCTACACAGTATAATCTTCTCCACAGTGACCCCTACACAGTATAATCTGCTCCACAGTGACCCCCTACACAGTATAATCTGCTCCACAGTGACCCCTACACAGTATAATCGGCTGTACAATGACCACTACATAGTATAGTCTGCTCCACAGTGGTCCCCACACAGTATAATCTGCTCCACAGTGACCCCTATACAGTATAATCTGCTGCACAGTGGTCCCCACACAGTACAATCTGCTCCACAGTAGCTTCCACATTTTTCTAATTACCACGCCGGAATAGCCTTAAGAAAGGCTATTCATCTCTTACCTTTAGACGTGGTCTCCGGGGTGCCGATCCTTAGAAATACCGGTTTTAACCAGTATGCAAATCAAGTTCTCCGCAGCAATAAGAGCGGGCCCCAGTGCTCAAACGGCGATGGGGGTGTCCCCACTGCTGCCCGAGAGATCTTTCCAGTGACGCCTCCATCTTCAGCTGCAACCCTGCTTCTTTTGTATTCTTCTGTGAGTCCAACTTCCAAAGCCTGCGCAGTACGCTCCTGTATTGAACTACAAGAGTAAGAGCGGCTTTCCAAAAATGGCCACCGGCAAGGGTGGCCAATAATTGAAGTAAATCCTATCTACCAGGTCCATGGTTATAGCAATGCTGTGTAAACAATGGAAGGAATATGGTCACATAGCAGGCAAACAAAGCAGAATTTCTAAAGCAATATATTTAGAAAAAGGCTTCAGTTTACATAAACTACCAGTATAGATAGCATCCTTGAGATGGGACAAACCCCTTTAAGGAAAGGGACGTAGGACATCACAGTGCGGCGGGAACTTCCACCAGAACAAGACACTGGAGCAGCAGGACTGGACTGTGCTTTGGTTTTGTTTCACCATCCTCGGGCTCCTCTGCAATTTGTCCTTTAAGGGGGTTATCCGGGGTATATTAAAGGGGTTGTCCAGGCAAAACTGTTAAAGTTTACATAAACTGGGGGCAGTAAAAATTTTTTAAAAAATGCATACTTACCTGTCCCTGTTGCCCCCGTGTCCTCCTGCACCACCTGGTTCCTCTGCTCTTCCGAGGCTCTTCTGTTGTTGAGCTGAAGCCGCTGATTGGCCTCAGCAGTCACGTGACCACTGAGGTCAATCAGCATAATGCCAGAAGACTCCACCATAGCAGATGACAATGGAGACGCGGGAGCACCCCAGAGCAACGGGGACAGGTGAGTAGGCGTTTTTTAAAAATTTTTTACACTGCCCATTCTTATATGTATTTCCCCCCCTCTTTATAATGCCCCAAATGTGTAAAAATAAATAAACAAACAGGATACTCGCCTACCTCCGATCCTCGAGGAGGAGCCTCCACCGCTGTTCACTAGAGAGCACCAGGACCTTCTGGTGCAGGACAATGACATCATGGCGCCGACGTCTGCAGCAGGACAATATGCGTCATGCACAGAGCGCCGTGGCAAATTTAGCTCCTCCCACTTCTAAATTGACTTCGCCCATTCTGATCCATTTCTCTTTGTGCTCCCCACACAATAACCCTAATATTATACGTCCCCACATTATAATGTTCTCCTCAAATTGACTCCACAGTATAAAGTCTCTCTCCTACTGCATCCACAGTGTAATGCCTCCTCCAGCTGTCTCACTACTGAATCGACTAGAATGGAGGTGCTGCAGGTAGGTTCATGGTCTCGATGTGTTCTGTGAAAGTCAGCATAGGGTCTATGTCTAACAAAAAACCCTGCAAAGCACATAGGTCCAGATTACAACAGCATGCAGGCGGCAGTCCCCCATGGACCGGTCTTCCTCCAGCAAACAGGCGGAAGCACCCCAGGGACTGGAGGGCCCCCTCCTACCCCCAAAGCACACCAGGGGCAGCCCTGCTCCTCCCAGCACATAGGTGCCAAGACCCCAGGGGCCAGACCCCTCCAATACACAGGCAGCACCCCAGGGACCGACACCCACACTCAGGCAACACTGCAGGAACCCCCCCACTTCCATGAAGGTAGTACCCCCAGGCACCTGCACACCACACGGCAGCACCCTTCAGACCCTCTGCCACATGCACACAGTTAGAAGTACCCAAGGGACCACCTCCAGAGCACCCTATTACACAAGCAATACCCCAGGAACCCCCCACACAAAATCAATACCCCAGGGACCAGAACCCCACAAGACCCTGCCCCCATTACCTGACAGCAGCCCAGCCCAGGGACCCATGTGTCCACCCCCTTTAGTTGCCAGAAGCGCACCAGGAACCCCTTCCTCCTATGCATGCCAGCAGCATCCACCATAGATACCATCTGCACCCCAAGGACCCATGCTCCCCTTAGAATGCCAAAAGCAACCCATCCCCCAATCTAATGCCAGCAGCACCACAAGGTCCCCTTTAGATACCAGGAGCACCCTGAAGTCACAGGCCCCTATATTAAGATGCCAATTGCACTCTGCCCCCTCTGATGCCAGCAGCACAACAAAGACCCCTGCCTCCCCCTTAGATGCCAGCAGTGCCACAAGGACCCCTGCCTCCACCCATACCCTATAGATGCCAGCAGCACCTCCCACTGACCGGGACCGCGGGACACGAGTTCTGCATTCCTCCTGTAACTGGGGCTAAATGTATTAGCTCTGTACATGGACGACTATGTGGTGGTTCATAGACCACCAGCTCCATCTGTACATGGACGACTATGTGGTGGTTCATAGACCACCAGCTCCATCTGTACATGGACGACTATGTGGCGGTTCATAGACCGCCTGCTCCATCTGTACATGGACGACTATGTGGCGGTTCATAGACCGCCTGCTCCATCTGTACATGGACGACTATGTGGCGGTTCATAGACCGCCTGCTCCATCTGTACATGGACGACTATGTGGTGGTTCATAGACCACCAGCTCCATCTGTACATGGACGACTATGTGGCGGTTCATAGACCGCCTGCTCCATCTGTACATGGACGACTATGTGGCGGTTCATAGACCGCCTGCTCCATCTGTACATGAACGACTATGTGGCGGTTCATAGACCGCCTGCTCCATCTGTACATGGACGACTATGTGGTGGTTCATAGACCACCAGCTCCATCTGTACATGGACGACTATGTGGCGGTTCATAGACCGTCTGCTCCATCTGTACATGGACGACTATGTGGCAGTTCATAGACCGCCTGCTCCATCTGTACATGGACGACTATGTGGCGGTTCATAGACCGCCTGCTCCATCTGTACATGGACGACTATGTGGCAGTTCATAGACCGCCTGCTCCATCTGTACATGGACGACTATGTGGTGGTTCATAGACCTCCTTCTCCATCTGTACATGGACGACTATGTGGTGGTTCATAGACCTCCTTCTCCATCTGTACATGGACGACTATGTGACTCTATTTGTGTCTCTGTGGATTTTGCCATAATTAATAATAAGGGCTTGTATTATATCCTACTAAATGATGGGGGTTGTGGTTCTTCTCTCAGGTCCATGGAGTCAGAGCTCCTGTGATGGTCCATCTGACCATCCATAAATAAGGTCCTGAGATAAGATCACCAACCCAATGATCCAGAAGAAGGTGAAGTAAAACCCCGGAAATCTGAGTCTCAGGGGGAAAAATAATTCCTTCCTGACCCCAAATATGGCGATCGGCGATCTAACCCTGGACCATGTCTATCCATCTGCCTACTGCTGAGCAGAAACCTGAAACCTGCTCCAAAGAGCTTACAGTCTAAGAATACTGCCCGAAGGCTCACAACGTACATAGATATGTACTGTATATGGTAACATACTATATATATCAGGGGTAGGCATGATGTTGAGCGGTGAGGAAGGCCCCCCCCCCCAGTACTAGTCCCCCGTACCTCACCGCCCAGCGTCATGGCTGGACAATAAGGAAGACCCCTCACAGTACAGCGATACGGACAGACTGCTCCCCCCCAACCCCGAGTGAGGCACATGGAGTTACTACAACTATATTAATAACCAAATGTCTGACATTGCCCACCCCCATCCCCACCAGCCCCCCTCCCCCCAAGCTCTTTGCCTCCCCTCCTCTTCTTTGCAGTCGGAGCTCTTCTCTCCTCCTCTTCTTCTTTGCAGGAGCCCGAAGGCTCACAATGTATATAGATGTATATAGTAATATGTGTGTAATATAAAACAACCCCCTCCTGCTCCGGAGAGCTTAGAGACTATAGTAAGGAATCCTCTCTATGATGATACCTAATACATGGTGACCATGATGGTGGCTTATCTGCGGGGCAGAGGCTACATGGCAGCTTCAGCCACAACACACATCACACAGTCACTGACCACCATGTCATGGTCAAATACCGGCATCACCGACAGTAACGTGAATGTGGTTGTGTCTCGATGACTCACAAGGGCTCAATGACGGTCGGACCGCCATTGCAACCGCTGCCAAAACATAGCAGATGACTTGCTTGTCATAACACAACCACATTCACTTCCATTTCATGGAAAAAGCGCTAACACTACGATCTCCAACCACATGACACATGTCGCAGCCAAAGCCGCCATGTAGCCCCGGCCTCAGAGATAGGAGCCATCCTGGTCACCATTAGCCCTAGACTAAAGAGAGGATTCCTGCCAATAAAGTCAGTATTGACTCTAAAGGCTTACAATCTATTCCGGAGAGTTCCTTCCACCCTTCCATGATAAGACCAGCCCTGCTCTTCTGACAATCTAAAGGAAACCTTCATTAATGTCTTCCCTGCTCCAAGGAGCTTACAATCTAAAGGAAGGAACCCTCTCTTCCCTAGTCTAACACTTGTCTTTGTTGACCTGTTGAGAAGACTTAGCATAAAGAACTTCTGCAAATTAAAAAAAAGAAAAGGAAAATCAAAATGATTACTCTTAACTGCATCCTGACTGCCCTAGCCCCACCCCTGAGCTTCTAAGCCCCTCCCCCGAGCTTCCCAGTGGAGTATGATGCTCCAGTACCTACCTCTAAAAGCTTGTGGAGATGGCTGCTCCGTCCATACGCTTATGGAGAGGCTGAAATAAAGTGATATATAGAGAGTGTGTGATTATAAAACATGAAATCATCACCTTGTGAATATTTGGGAGGTTTGCCCATTTCCAGGACTGCTATTATTATACCATGGGCTCTCCTCCGACCCCAGAGTATAATAAGTGGAGCCTGGGGGTAGTTGTGCAAGCATAACAAACAGTTCTACTTGCCTCTCCTGGTGTGGGTCTCCGTCTTCTCCAGGTCTCCTGAAGGACATCAATGAACCTAGAGGACCACTGAGGTCCAATCACTTGGGGCTCAAGCTTAGACGCAACTGATCTGTTGCAAATTGTTTCACTCATTCCGAATGTTCATTAACCCCGACCCACAATAGTAAAAAAAGTGAAATAAGAGGGTAAGTTCACACAGGGATCTTTGGTCCGGATTTTGACGTGGGATCCGCATCAAAATCTGGCACAAAACACCGCCTCCCATTGAAGTCAATGGGAGCCAGTCATTTCTTTGGGCGACATGCCCTTTCTTTGGGCGGATTCCGTGGCTGAATCAGCTGTGGGGGTCCGTGGCGCAACACTCCCTCCATTCATTTGGGCCTAATCTGGAGCAGAAGGCTACAACTGGATGCCGTTGCACTGTATGCACTGCACTGGCATCCAGTCGCGGATAGCTATTTTTTGGTCCGGATTTTGCCGCATCAAAATCCGAGCCAAAAAACTCCATGCGAGCCCGGCATTAGACTTGAACCCTTGGCCCTCTCATCCTCTCTGTATTTATTTGTCCATAAAGAGGAAGAGACTTCTGCGGGTTCGGACCACCCATGAGGCAAGGATATAGAACCAACATAAAGGGGTGTCCATGATTGTGACGGTAGCTCAGCGGGTCCCCCTATGGAACATACACAGATACAAACCTATGCCTAAGTCCCCAATGATCTTCACAATTGGACCCGGCACCTCTGAAGGCACATTCCTTCCCAGAAGACCCCGTGCCAACCCCTGGTAGTAATGATAATACTATTTTACCAATGAACTAACATTCTCAGAGCTGTTCTAAGATCTGAATCACTTGCTCTCGTCCCGACCACCTTTTCCTGTTGATCCAGCATTTCTGAACCTAAACATGCCAATCCTGGGGTGTTGTTGGAAAATTGTAACGTGCTGGATCTGACAAATTGGCAAAATTCCTACATAGTTTGCATTTTAATTGTACGCTCACATTGGCACCAAAAGACAAAGAAACAATATTTAGAAACCCCAAGTATGCCGATGACTAAGCTTTAATTAGAACAAGGATGGCTGAACGTAACAGGAAGCGTTCTCTCAGGCCACAAGAAGATTCCTTCAACTTGTGGGAAATAGATCAGAAGATACTTCTTCCATCTTGACACTTTTTTTTCCCAAAAAAATTCTTATTTTTTTGGGAAATGTCTGAATTTAGAAAAAAAAATAAAAAATCAATATTATTCATATTTTCGGTAAAATTACTCTAGTCTGGCACAAGAGACTTCCTAAAATAGTAAGTCAATCCTAAGAGTATGGCATCCACATGAAAGTGGAGGAGCGAGGCCAAGTGGCAGCTTCAGAAGGGACATTGTGTAACAGATAGGGTGGCAGCAGGAAGTGGAAAGGCTGCAGTTCCACTCCGGACCTGAGGGGGCAGCAAAGTCCCTCTTAAAATAGAAGACGAGCAGGACGAGAAATATGTTGCAGTTTGGTGACTCAGAATAGATTTTGTATCAAACCTAATGAGAGCCAGGATGACAGGGATAGGGGAGCAGACGGCAACAATTTATGGGTTAACAATGTGTCACCAGGAAATGACCTATTGTGGAGATCATTTTTTTATGTTCAATTTTTAGTGATGTTATTTTTAATTTTACATGTTATTACTGACATTTAAGAAAATGCTAAAAATTGTGTAAGTCCAAAAGCTGTTTGTGACTTCCCTTTGGAAATGGACCCTATGGGTGAATTATTTACGGTGACCTCGACAGAGGTCGTTGCGAAGAGGGGGGGGGGGAGAGTAGATAATCTGTGACATCACTTATTGTGACTGCTGGATTCTGTCTCATCTACATGATCTTATATATGTGATCACTCTGATCATCAGCGTGCTGTAAATGAGGTGACTGCTGCAAAGAAACCTACAGAAAACAGGAAGTCCTAGTGGCCAGAGTCAGTACTGCAGGGTCTTTGGAATTTTTTTTAAAACTATAGATAACATGGAAAATGTTTCAAAAAGTCACCAAATTTTATTTTATTTTTTTTCAAAAGTGTCTAGGATTAAGAAAAATAGGTCAATTTCTCATTTCCTTTAAATTTATTTGTACAAACAACTTAAAGGGATTTTCCAGTTGCAAACTGATTTTTCATAGCGATGACCAATCCACAGCATATGTGGGGGTCTGACTCCCGGATTTAGGTACCAATTTGTATGGTTATTTTAAGCCATGTCTGAAGTGAGGCGCGTTATAAAGACATCAATGCCTTGGCATCCAAATAATACAACTTCCACAGTCGTCCAGCTTTTCTTATTGTGTTCATGTTCTTTAGAGCAGCAGTTTGTAATCCAGAGCTGCTCTTCCTATAGTGAATGTGGAAAGTAGAGTATAACAGCTGACGCTAGGTCTACACGAACGTTCAGGTTTCTGTTTTTTAGGTCCAGAAAAACAGAAACCCCATCTGAGCCAGAAACAGAGAAAATATAGAAAGAAAAGGGAATTCAGGACTAAATAGTGGTCAAACTTGACCGAATCACCATCTTATCAGAGCCACATGGGTGCCACCATTTTGCATGAGACTTCCATCACCCAGTACAAGATCCGGGGGCTGCGATCCCTTTCCAGGACAGTCTAGTGTCTATTGAAGGCTTATCGCCACTAGACAGCCTATATTAGAGAACTATAGAGATTTTTTAGAGATTTTTTTAGAGATCAGACCCCCCCCCAGGGTTCCCCAGTGGGTCTAAAAAAAAAAAAAAGAATATTAAAAGATAACATCACTGTCTCCAAAGATCAGATATTACAATACATAAAAAGAAAAACACACACGTTGGGTATATCTGCCTCTAAAAATATCCGATCTTATAAAAATATTTTTCCCCTATGGTGAAAAAAAATCGAAAGTTCTGAACTCCAGTTTTTTTAAAATTTTTCCACCCCCCCCAAATTTAAGAAAGAGCAATCAAAACATCAGACGTTCCCAAAAATGGTATAAATAGAGAGTACACCTGGCCCCACAAACAATACCCCCCTATACGGAAATATAAAAAGGTCCTGGTGCCAGAATATGAGAATTGCAAGAAATTTAGTTTTCTAAGTTTTGAAATTTTTTTTGAAAAAAAAATAACAAAAACTATAGAAAATTCTCATTGTTGCGATCATAACAGTGAACACCGCAAACATAAGAAAGTCGCATGAACGCAGTTTTTCTCCAATTTCACCCCTGAATTTTTTTCAGCTCCCCTGGACATTGTGTGGAATAGTAAATGGTGCAATTACAAAATACAATTTGTCCGGCAAAAATTAAGCTGTGAATAGAACAATGAAAAGGTTCTGGTTTTTCAAAGGTGGGGAATAAAAAAAATCTAAAAATGGCTTTACATCATATTCACACCTATGTGATCTCTGTGATGTTCATGGGCAACAGTATATGTGATAGTTCCTTTGGTAGGTCATAAGATCTCATGCTCACACCTGATAGGTCAATATTAGGGTTGAGCGATCGGGATCGGAAAAGATCAGATTCCGATCAGCGATCGAGTAAATTTCACGATCGCAGTCGGAATTCCGATCCCGATCTTTTCGGGCAGGATCGAGGTCGGAGGTTATCTCAAGATCGGCTCAACCCTATTCATGTATATAGGGTTGATCAATCAGGATCAGGAAAGATCGGATCCCGATCGACAATCGAGCAAATTTCACAATCGTAGTCGTGATCGACTGGAAAATGATTGAAAATCAGATTTGAAGATCGGCTCAACCCCAGCCGATATTCTTGCATCAGCACTTTTGTTCCTTAACCCCAATATGCCCCACTATGCACCATTTTTTGCCCTCCTCCTTTCTTCTTACCACTGTCACATGTTCTATGCGCCCGAAGAAGTCCGAAGCCATCCACAGAGACAAAGGTGCTGATTATTCCTCCATACTATCTGCCTCTCTTGCCTTAACTCGTGGCGGGGCTGTAGGTTCCTAGGCTGTAACAAAGCCTTCCACGTGTGCACAGGAAAAAAAATTCCAGTCTGCCGGCTACAGGCATCTTCCAAGCATAAACAATAGACACAAAAGGATTTCCTTTGAAAGAAAGAGTCTGCAATTTCATGCAAGTTCCTCCTCCATACTATCTGTCTCTCATTGTCCATGCTTTCCTTAACTCGTGGGGGGGTGGCAGGTGCCTAGTGAATATCATGGAGATCACCTGTTTGCAAAATGCAGAGGTATGAACAAGGTTTTCTAGGCTTTATAAAAGGAAGTCACCACCTTCACTTTCTTGATTTCCACCATTGCCTTTACTATATGAAATCTAGGCGGTTTAGCTGCACACACACACAGCGCTGGCAATGGTCAGCAGGGCGCACAATTCTCATGTCAACTCTTATGTTTCAGACTTAAGTGACCTGAATGTACATCTGGCTTTGAGTGTCTCGAACATGGTTTTTGCATTTTGCTGTGAGCGAGGCTCCGCCAAGCATCCCATTTCTATGCGTCGCTGTATTAAGGGATAATTACATTTAGTTCTTATTTCATTTCCTTACTTTCCACGTTTCCCAAATGTCAAAAACTCAGATGTTATGTTGCATACACACACAAAAACAAGTCATTTCTTTCCATTGATCTTGCCTTGGTATTTGTGCCGGACCCACCCATCTGAATAACCTAACCTCAAAAGGGTAAGACGTGCGTATATACTTTACATGCGAGACAACATGATAGTTGCTTCGAGTTAATGGAAAAGGAAAACGAGTGCGGACATGGAAAGTTCTAAAATTCAATTAGAGTATAAAAAGATTGTTACAAAGAGAAGACAAATGGAGGTGAATATTGTATCTGTAGAAATGGATCAGGCGTGTGCTGATAATAGGTTAAGGCCGGGGCCCGACGTGGCGTAAACACCGCAGTTTGGCCGCAGCAGAAACGCCACAGAGAAAAATGTAACATATTATAGTAATAGCAAAGTGGATGGGATCCTAGAGAATTCCATCCTCACTTTGCGGAAAAATATGTGCAACAGACACACTGACAAACTGCTGCAGAAAATCTGCTATGTGTTGCCATTGAGGTTTCTCTTGCAGTTGTTTTTTGCTGCGGCCGCTACGTGGGGCCTTAGGTTTTTGGACCGGATCTTGACGCGGGAAGCCACCTCAGAATCTGGATCCAAAAAACGCCTCTTGCAGCATTCCACTTCGGATTAGGCCCAAATGAATGGGCCTACTCAAGAGGGAGTCTCACACTGCGGAAGCCGCGGCGGATTCAGCTGCAGAATCCACGTCAAGATAGGGCAGATTGTTTCTTTGTTCTGCCAGCGCCAAAAAAACACTAGCAGAAAAAAGAAGAGAATGGCTCCCATTGGAGACAGATTCTGAGGCGGATTCTCTGTCAAAATCCGGTGCAAAAAACTCAGTGTGAACTCAGCATAAAGGGGATTTCCCATGAACATAATTAGATTTAGATTTGTAGTTAATTAAAAGTTAAACATTTTTGCAGAATTCTATAGATTTCTCTACTCTTCTTACAGATTGTTGTCCTGATTGGATGCCAATGGATTTGAATATAGGAATTTTTTTTATGGAAAATTGCCATTTTTTCCACCACCCAAACACTGCGGCCCCATATTGCAGAAACACAGGGTTTTTTTGTTGCAATTTTTGTTGGTTTTTTTGTGCCAAGGCTTTGTATTAAAAAAAAAAAATGCAGCAAAATCTGCAACAAAAAAGCTGCATTTCTGCAACACGAGGTCTCACTCTAAAAGAAATATGAATAAACATTTTCAAATAGATTTCCTGTATTCCATTCTGCAAAAATATATCAATGGCAAAGAAAAAACCTTATGAATCTCAAAAGTGTGGAATGAAAAAAAAATTGCTTGATGTTTAGGGCCCAAAATGGGTCTGACTTTAGAAGGAATGTGTCGTCAGAAAGTGACCTATTATTATTATTATTATTTTATTTAAATGAATTTTAAAATATTCATATTTTTAAAGAATTTTTGGTGAGGTTTTTAAAAATCTTCCATGTTATTTTCTATATTTTTTTAAATAAAATTCTTAAAAGTCCTGCATTTCTGACTCTGGCCACTAAATCATAATATTCTGAGAATTCTTATTTTCTGTAGATTTCTTTGCAGCAGTGCCTCATTTCGCAGCCAAGGGTGAACCATGGCTTTCTGCCACCTGAGGCGGACGTCAGAAAGCCGCCCCCCCTTTCCCGGAGGAGGGGGCGGGGCCAAGCAGAGGGGGCAGGGCCGAGCAGAGCGAGCGTCTTTAGCAGGCAGAGCGCAGTCAGGGAGAGGACCTGCTCTCTGCCTGAGCATGAGGGGCGGCCGCTGGAGCAGCGCTGCTCCAGCGGCCTCCCCAATCCACCGCTCAGTGACAGTCACCCTAAGCCAGTCCAGGACAGCTTGGCCTGGGCTGGCTTAGGTCAGCAAAAATGCCGCCCTCCCCGTGGCCCTGGCATAGCACCGCCTGAAGCAGTCGCTTCAGGTCGCCTCATGGGAGGTGCGGCGCTGTTCGCAGCACACTGATAGTCACACCTGTTGTGTATATGTAAATAAGGCACAGAATCCACCAGTCAAATGTGATGTCAGTGATTATCCACCCCCCGCCACTCTGAGCAATGACCTATGCACAGGTCACAGAGCATGCCCCAGTCTATAGGGTTTGGTCCAGACCATTGTGTCTACAGCCCATGGCTCAGCTCCGGGATGAATATCTTATTATTATCCCCACAATCTGACATATAACAGTATTACACTCTGTCACCCGCATGAGAAATGGCATAAAAAATGAAGCCAAAATCCCCATTGTTGTTTCTCCAGCCATTTCAAAAAGAGATCAAAAAGTTGCTTGAAACCCAAATGACACCATTGAAAAATTACATTATCCTGCAGAAACAAAGCCATCACACAGTTACCTTGATGGAAAAATTTTTAAAAAAGTTTTGGGTTTTAGAGTATGGTGATCCAAAAACCAATGCTTTTCTTAAAGAAATAGTTTTTTTTTTTTTAGTATTAAAGTGATACAAAATGGCGCAGTTAAAAATATATAACTAATCCTGCAAAAAACAAGCCCACATGGGCATTTTTCCATTTTCATTTTTCATTTTTGACTCTCCCCCTTCCAAACCCCATAACTTTTTTATTTCTCCGCTCCCAGAGCCATATGAGGTCTTAATCTTTGCGGGACAAATTTTTCTGCAGGATGCCACCATTAATTATTCTGTAGAATGTACTGGGAAGCTGGAAAAAAAATCAGAATGGGGTGGATTTGAAGAAAAACTGCATTCGTGCGATTTTCTTACGGGCTTCGTTTTTACGATGTTCACTGTGCAGTCACAATGACCTGTCCCCTGTATTCTATGTTTCGGTACAATTCCGGGGATACCAAATTTCTATGGTTTTATTTACATTGTAACGCCTTAACAAAAATCCAAAACTGCGCAAAACTTTTTTTTTTCTAAAAGTCGCCATATTCTGACAGCCGTAACTTTTTTATACTTCCGTGTACAGGACATGTATAGGGCATCTTTTGATGCGGTGTCAGGTGTACTTTTTAGTTCTACCACTTTGGGGGCTGTCTATTGCTCTGATCAATTCTTGTTAAAATTTTTATAAGAGGCAAAACAGTGAAAAAACGGCGGTTTGGCACTTTAGACTTTTTTTTCCCGATACGGGAAAAATATTTTTATAGATTTGTAGAGAGGGAATTTTTGGACACAGGGATAACTTTTGCATTCATGAGACCCCTTAGGGGTCTTGAACCCTCGGGGGGTCTGATCACAAGTGCAATGCAAAAAATCATCATCAAAAGAAAAACATTGCAGACAGGCCTGGTAGACTTTACAAGGCTCCCGGCTGTCATGCCAACGTGACGTTGGCCTCAGAGCTTGCTCTAGGCACCGGCGATCACTGACAAAATGGTGGCTCCCACGCGCTTCCAGGAAAATGGCGCCTCGGTCAGCTTTGACTGAGGCGCCAGAAGGGTTAATGCCTGCGATCGCTGCTAGCATTAGTGCATGGGGTCTGCTGTATGAAACAGCAGACAAAAGGCGGCTTTGGTGGCCACCCGGCTCCCGAGCAGCCACCATAGTTAAACACCCAGCATCCACCATACTAGTACAGCGTATGTCTGGAAGGGGTTAAAGGGGTTGCCTGGGACAAAGAGTAAATGATTCCCTTAAACCCAAATCCTCCTCCCCCTGCATAACAGGGAGGGGAATGATAGGAGTTGTCGGCTAGGGAAGGTTGTAAACAAATGCAGAGAATGCCAGGAGCTCCAAGAGAAAGCCAGACATCACTCATAACACTGCTGAAGGTATCTGGGTGCCCTTATTAACCCAATAATAGCAGTAAAATACAATGTTTTAAAAAGTTTTTTTGCCCAGAAAACCCCTTTAATATTTATCATCTATGACACTTTTTTAACCCTTTACTAATATGGTAGATACAGCATTATTCTATTAGGGCAGGTTTTTAGCTATTTTTTATCTGTTCCTCTATACATAGTATCATCCGTGAGACATCCCAATATCTTGACACCTATTTTTTTGTTTCCTTTTGCGCTTCCATCTTTACTTTTCCCAATATCGCGTTTTCGGAGAGGAGAAAGGCTGCGGCTATTTCCATTATCACAGGAACATGCCTATCTCCTTGACGGTATGTAAGAAATATGTCTTGTAACGTAATAAGGAGCGGCAGCGCTGGAAAGGGGGTCACAATGGAAATGAAGAAGACGGCAACGCTCATGGCGAATACTGGACTGGAAATGTGATCGGCACGGAAAGCGCGGCGACGGCAATATGCCTTGTATCCGTATCATATGGATAGAAGATCACACATGAGAGAAGTTCAAGCTATACATGTGTCAATGGAAAAAGAGGTGGAGGGAAGAACATGGAAAATATTCTTTATGGGAATAAGGAAAAAAAAAAAACTTGGCGAGCGCAATCTAAAAATAAAATGGCACATCTGGAATCCAGTCAATATCCAGGTTACGAGGGATGTGAGAGTCATTTTCAAGAAGATTAGTTATCAGTGGAAACGTGAAGAGTCCTATTTTCCATATCCATTATGCGTCTGTAATAAAAAGCTATAGGGAAGCTGTAACCGGCCCCCGGGGAGCGCTGTGCTCTACAGCCTTGGAAGCAGAAGGCTCTATGGCAACATCTTCTAGATGGATTTTCAAGACTATGACCGCACAGTTGTTCTGTATCAAGTGGAAATGTGAATTCAATTATGTATACAATGTATCGGTATCGGAGGAAGAATACATGACTTCATGAGAACACAGCGCCCTGGCGCAAGGGACTTACAGGAGTATAAAGGGATTGTCCAGCGAGAGACAATGTATCTATATTCCGCAACACTGTATACATTGTCATCACTCACACCAGTCCACATTATAAATTAGATCCAAGTATGTTTTGGGGGTATCCAGAGGTGACCCCACAAGTAGGGAGTATAGATACAGACCCATGCTGTCAGAATCTCAAATATGCTTATTTGTATAGCGCCATCATATTCCGCAGTCCCGTATAGGGCTCACAATCTACATCCCCTATCAGTATGTCTTTGGAGTGTAGGAGGAAACTGGAGTTCCCACAGGAAACCCATACAAACACAGGAAGAACATACAAACTCCTTGCAGATATTGTCATTGGCAGGATTTGAACCCAGGACTCCAGCGCTGCAAGGCTGAGCCACCATGCTGCTCACAATAGGATGACAATAAATGAGTAGCAGTTGTGTGGTAAAGGCGCGTCAATGAATTGAAGGGGTTTTCTAGGCAGGGAGACTGGGATGGGGCTGCCCTTTCTTCATGCAGATTCCGCAGCTGATTCAGCCGCGGACGTCCACCTCACGACACCATCCTCCGGACTAAGCTCATTCATTTGGGACTAATCCGGAGTGGAAAGCCGCGATGGAATGTGCACATCCGGAACCCCATGTGAACTAGCCCTAATTCATTAAAGTCTGTGACTATTTCTATGAAACTAAACGTGAAATGTGTAAATGTGAGAGTTTGTGTGTTTGGAGGTTTGTTACTCAATCACACAAAAACGGCTGAACGGATTTGGCTGAAATTTGGCACATACATAGATAAGAACCTCGATTAAAACATAGGCTACTTTTTATCCCGGTAAATGACGTCACTACATGATCGTTAAGCACAAATTTAGACACACACTACGTTTGAGGACCTTTGATGACATCATCAGAGGCCCTTCAGCCATCCCATAGTATCACGCTATGTGGTGGGCGGAGCTACACACTAATTGGGGCGGAGGTTGACAGGAGGTAAACAGGAGGTTGAGAGACAGCGTGAAAGCTGAAGAAAATGGAATCTCATAGAAGATCAGGAGATTACAGAACATGCAGGCTCTGTCTGGACAAGAGGAGTATATAGGCTGTAGAGTTTCAGTGAGTATGACGGGAATCTGTTGTTCTGCCTCGGATGGGGGAGGGGGAGAACTGTTGTACATTTCAGAAACATCCGTTCAGCTGTGTCTAACACACAAGCTGCTCAGACACTCTCACACAACACAAACCCTGTAATCCAAATTAGCAGATGTAGCAGTCCTGAGGTGGCGCACTAGCGATTTGTGTGCAT